>NC_064852.1:6309579-6514579 GCF_024139225.1 Suncus etruscus
TTTTGTTGAGCACTTTCTAATTCTACGAGCTGCGTCATTAAGCTATTCAGGTAGGCCCCTTCTTCCTTCCTGATGTGTGCTTGCAAAGCTATAAATTTTCCTCTCAGTACTGCCTTTGCTGTGTTCCATAAGTTCTGATAGTTTGCATCTTTATTATCACTTTTTTCCAGGATAGTTTTGATTTCCTCTTTAATTTCATCTCGGACCCACTGGTTATTCAGTATGAGGCTGTTTAACTTCCAGGTCTTAAAGTTTTTCTTTTGTGTCCCTTTGGAATTTACATATAATTTCAGAGCCTTATGGTTGGCAAAGGTAGCCTGCAAAATTTCTATCTTCTTGATATTATGGAGGTATGTTTTATGTGCCAGCATGTAGTCTATACTAGAGAATGACCCATGTACATTGGAGAAAAATGTGTATCCAGGTTTCTGGTGATGGAGTGTTCTATATATATATATATCTACTAGGCCTCTTTCTTCCATTTCTTTTATCAGGTCTAGTATATTCTTGTTGGCTTTCAGTCTGGTTGACCTATCCAGTGTTGACAAAGTCGTGTTGAGGTCCCCCACAATTATTGTGTTATTTGATGTTATTTTTCAGATTTGTCAACAATTGTATTTAATATTTTGCTGGCCCCTCATATATATGTTTAGGAGAGTGATTTCTTCCTGCTGAACATATTCCTTGAGTAATACAAAATGTCCATCTTTGTCCCTTACAACTTTTCTGAATATAAAGTTTGCATCATCTGATATTAGTATGGCCACACCAGCTTTTTTATGGATGTTGTTTGCTTGGATAATTTTCCTCCAGCCTTTTATTTTGAGTCCATGTTTGTTCTGACTATTCAGGTGCATTTTTTGTAGGCAGCAGAAGGTTGGATTGAATTTTCTGATCCATTTAGCCACTCTGTGTCTCTTAACTGGTGCATTTAGTCCATGGACATTGAGAGAAAGAATTATCCTGGGATTTAATTCCATCTTTATATCAAAATTTGGTGTGTCTTTGGTCAGTCTTGTCTTAAATTAGGCCTTTCAGTATTTCTCTTAAGACTGGTTTTGAGACTGTAAGGTTTCAGAGCTGTTGTTTGTCTGTGAAACCATGTATTTCTCTGTCAAACCTGAATATGAGTTTTTCTGGGTACAGTATTCTAGGGAAAGCATTTATTTCATTGAGTTTTGTCACTATGTCCCACCACTGCTTTCTGGCCTTGAGTGTTTCTGGTGACAGGTCTGCTGTAAATCTCCAGGATGTTCCATTGAATGTAATTTCCCTTTTTGATCTTGCTGCTTTCAGAATTCTGTCTCTATCTGTGGGATTCGTCATTGTAACTAGGATGTGTTTTGAGGTATTTTTTCTGGGGTCTCTTTTGGTTGGTACTCTTCGGGCATGCAGGATTTGATCGCATATATTTTTTAGCTCTGAAAATTTTCTCTTTAATGATGTTCTTGACTGTTGATTCTTCCTGGAAATTTTCTTCCTGGGTCTCTGGGAATCCAATGATTCTTAAGTTATTTCTGTTGAGCTTATCATAGACTTCTATTTTCATCTGTTCCCATTATTTGACTAATTTTTTTATTATCTGTTCATTTGCTTTAATTTTTTTTCATTCTCTCCCACTATATGGAGTTGTTATTTATCTCATCTTCCACAGCACCAATTCTATTCTTGGCTTCTGTTAGCGTGTTGGAGAGCATATCCATTTTGCCATTCGGTTTGTTTACTGAGTTTTTCAGGCCTGTTATTTGAAATGTTATTTCAGTTTGGAGTCTTGTGATTTTTGTCTTCATATTTTCTTGACTCTTATTAGTGTTCTGTTCAAACCGATCCATGGTTTCTTTGAGTTCTTTGAGCATCGTCCATATTTCTTGTCTAAACTCCTTATCTGAGAGGTTGATTTGTTGGTTGGCCATTTTCTGGTCATCAGAATTGTCATCTTCATTCTCTATGTCTGATGCAGGCCTGCGTTATTTCCTTATTGTCACACTTGTATTGTGGGTTTTCCTACGTGTTGTGGTGGTATTCATTGGCTAAATGATGTGTGCAGCCATGTTCCTCTGACTCTGCCCTTTCTGGGTGGGTCGACTTGCCTCCAAGGAAGGGGAGCCCTCTGTAAATGAAGCCTCACACAGGTTTAAATCTTAGGCGCAAGCACGCAGCAGAGAAGACAGTCCAGGGAGAGATGCTGGGCTTCAGTGATCCAGCTCAGTTCTTAGTGTGATTTTTTTTCTTCTTGTTGCAGTGGCATTCTTTCCTTAGAAAGAGCACATGGCCGTGTAGCAAAGCGAAGCTAAGTGCTCTTCTGGAACCTCTGGGAAAGCAAATTTTCTGGGGACTTGCCTTCTGTGAAGTACTGCTTATAGCCGGTTTTCACTTTAGGAAGCAGTCCCTTGGCATTCTGGCCCCTTGAATGAGCCTCTGGGAGAGCAACTTTTTTGGGCCCTTTTCGGCCTACTCCCAAGAGATTTAGGAGACAGGATAGGAGACAAACACACACAGGCAGCATTCACAGTTTCTCACAGTCGGACCCCACTGGGCTGGCGTAGATTTTCTCAGCCTGACGTCACAAACAGGGGACTTGCCTTCTGTGAAGTACTGCTTATAGCCCATTTTCACTTTAGGAAGCAGTCCCTTGGTGTTCCGGCCCTTGAATAAGCCTCTGGGAGAGCAGATTTTCTGGGCCCTTTTGGCCCAATCCCAACAGGTTTAGGAAACAGGACAGGAGACCTCATTTTATTCTTAAATAAACACAATAAGTTAATTATTTATGGATTCCATAAACTTCTGGAAATTATACTACTTCTCAAATCTTAGAATCAGATTGAAAACTGTCACCTCCATCTCCTGTTCCCATTCATCTTTGCACGTTCTTTTCTTATTTTTATTACAGCAGCCACTTAAAACAAAAGATCACATTGATGAGACACATTTAATGGAATTTTAGGGTGATTTAATATTTTTCCTAATTGTATGAGGTTAATCTGAGTTTCTTTCTATTGCATACTCTGAGTTTCTAATGTATATCTTTTAGTACCCCAGTAAATTTGATGCTGTCCCCTATGTCTCTTCATATTTTATAAACTGTCATTATATTTGGTATATACACATATATAGAATACCAAAGCATTCATAATTTTTATAACAAATTGTTTTGGGAAAAATAGAACATTTTAGTAGGAAAAGGCAAAGAACATAATAGGCAAATATCAGAAGTCAAATGGCCAATATAATCCTAAAGCAGAATTAATCTCCCCTAGTTAAAGAAGCAAAAATCAAAACACCAACAAAATAACATTTCACCCATTCAATGCATGAAAATTAAAGATTGATTCCATCTGGTTTCTGACTAGGAGGTAAGGAAATAAAAACTGTCTCATTTTGCTAGTGAGGAAATAAATTCCTGTGGAATTTTTAGAAATTAAGTTGGAAGTATCTAATAAAATTTTAATATTGTGTACTTTTACTACAGAAATATAACTTGGACGAAGCTAACATGCTAACATAAAATTACCAGCACACGTGAATATATTGCCAATGACCTTTATTAGATAATTGTTTATCATAACATAAAACAGTCTGAAATCAACTACATGTCTATCAATATTAGATGAAGTCTTATGAATTTCATTGTGCAGAATTGTTTCTTTATTGAAAGAATAAGTTAGATCTATGTATATTGACATAAAAGGATGCCTATTTATATCCTTGGTAAAATAGGCAAAATATAGAATAGAGTTATTAGAATATTGGACTTTTTCCAAACTATGAAGGACTTTATAAATTGCAATGGTTTTTAATAAAATTAAAGTTAAAAAAGAATATTGGGATTTTTCTTCTTTTGGTTATTTTTGGGGCCACACCCAATTAAGTGGATCTTTGTTTAGGGATCACCATTAGTGGAACATGGAGGACCATATGAGCTGCAGGAAATCAAAGTAATGCTATAAAGTGTCCTGCCCACTGCCTGTACTATTTATTGACCCCCAGTTTGAAGAGTGAATATTTAAAGAAGAAGCAGAAAAACCAAAATGGTAGAATGCTATCTCACTAGTGTGAGTTCCTGAATTACTCTCATCTCTATGTTTCTATCTATCTATCTATCTATCTATCTATCTATCTATCTATCTATCTATCTATCTATCTATCTGTCTGTCTGTCCCTTTTATACACACAATAAATAAAAGAGAATAAAGAAGTAGCTCAAAGGACTTTTAGCCACAGGATCTGTGGTTCCAATTTCTAGTACTATATAGTGCATGGAGGGAAGAAATATAAGAAGAACTAGAAGCCTATGTTTGCATAATCACAAGCCTAGGTTGAACCAAAGTTAACATGTTTAATTATTGATATTTATTTTGCTGTATTTCTGGGAGGAAGTGGAATAGAGTATACACGGAAAAACCTTTGGTCTTACTCATGTTGATAGTAGAATTATTAATATCAACTACCATTTATTGACTTTCTTGAAAGGTCCAACAAAAAGCCACATAATCCAAAATGCATTCAGTAACCCTGACATCAAAAAATTCATGGAAATTTTGTATTATGTTCTTTAGTTTCTGAATTTCTTTGAACAGGCCCACTTATTACTCTATTGCATTGCTTTTGGATTTTTTTTCTCCTCCCATCTCTTCCCCTAAATTTTCTGATTTTCTATTATAAATTCACCAGATAATGGGCACTTGTCTTTGAGGGGCTTACAAATCTACCAGGCATAAGATCATCACATGTACGTAGAGAAAGATTAAAAAGAGTGTAGGGAGTAGATGGACCCTATGTTATAAAGAACAGAGTAAGTCATCTATTCATAAAGGTAGACACAGATGATTTGTAGAACTAGAATTTGCTGAAAGTGTGATGCAGAAGCAAAGGACATGCATAAAGAGATTTTCAGTCAACCATCCTCCCTGGTGGTCATTAAATTCATCTTACAGAACACAAGAAATTGGACTCTACAATCTCAAAAAGTCTCCCCAAGATCTGATTCCTTCCATTTTTAGGTTTTTATCTAAGATGTGTGGCTATATCTACCTCTTCTCCTTTTGAATGCTAAATCTTTTCTATTTTAGCTACTCTCAGAGACCAACTGTTCTTATCCAATTGCTCCACATTCTGCCTCACCAATAAAGACATAAGTCAAATTCATATTGACTATATTCTCCCATAAGGCTGATTCGTCTTCCTCATTCCTGACCCACACACCATCCTCTGTTTTGGCATCCAACGGATCAATGTTTCTGGGCAATTTTCTCTCTATATAATGGTCCTGGCAGAAACAGAAGGGTCAAATGGCAGGGCCACTGGGCTGAGATCCCACAAGCTGTGCCCTAGTTTTCCAGGGTTAGCTGTTAGAACTTTCTTCAATGCAGTTCTCTCTTCCCTCTCCCCAAATCCCTTCTCTGAGTCATCTGAAGAAATAGCTTTGCCAGCCCCAGAAGAAGCCTCCTGCCTAGGGAAAGGCAGGCCTGAGAAGCTGCCATCAGACCCCATTGTCTGTGTCCTGGGACAACTGCCAAAGCTCAGGCATTTTGGCTGGGGATGTGGAAGGGCCCTGTTCTGATCCCATCTGCTCAGAGTGGGGGGAGAAAAGCCAAATCTCCTCCTCTTTCCTAACCTCCCTCCCCGCAGCCTTAAGCTCAATGGATGAGTGGTTTTTCAAAGATGAAAAACTAGAGCCCTGTCAAACAAGTCTTCTTGCTTGACATAGAATCTAAATTTAGAAAAGTGCAGTTAAACGCCACTGCAGAGCAAGCAACACATATGGCACATAGCTTTTGGGGGCTTTCTCCTACACCATGGTAACTCACCCAGTGTCTGTGACTTTGTAGAAGGTCATAATATTCTTGCACACCCCTCCCCACCCAAAAAAGTCTCTGTAAAACACTCCCATTAGACCTACTGAAGCTTGTCTAGACCCTTGACTTTCCACCCCCCAAAAAAATTATTGAGAACTTCTTTCAAAGAAACTTCCATGACATGGTAGTAAAGAAACAATTCATAATGGCCAAGTGTCATTACTATCCTATCCTGTGCTTCAATTTCTTTTTTTTTTAACTCAAAACTAGATAATTTTATTTCATACTCACCAAGTAACTGGACATCCTTCAGGCATTAAATTAACAGTGCTATAAATTGCAAAAGTATCTGTGAAAATTTAACATGTCACTCTTTTTTAATTAATAATTTTTATTTTGACCAAAGTGGATTACAAATCATTCACAGTAGTATTTTAGGTACATAGTGACATTGAACCAGGGGCATTCCCACCACTAATGTTGTCCACCTTCGACCCCTGTTCTCAGCATGCATCCCAAATCGCCCCTCCTTTGCCCCCCGGGCTGCTAGTATATGTGGTCCCTTTTGTGTCTAGCTTGTTGTAGATTGGGTATTGATTCTGTTGTAATTGGCTTTGGATTTGGTGTTTAAGTATGATCATTTTTATTTCTACTCAATGTTCATACGACTGCCTCAATTTGTGAGGCAGAACAAGATGTTTCAAGTTATGTGGTTCTGTTTGAAGGTAAGAAAGAAGAAAATAAAAGGAGAAAAAGGAGGGGCAAAAATTCAAACAAGCAAAAAATGGGAAGAGTTCTTCTAGAGACTATAAATATCAGTTTAAGAAAAGAAAGGGAAAAAGGAAGAAAAACATAAAAATAATACAAAAAATCAACCCCCCCAAAAAAACAAAAACAAACCAACAGACAAAAAACCTGAAAAGCACCACTGCAATAAAGACAACAACCAAACACTAACCATGGTCCTGAAATAAAGGCAAATCAAAGCACAGGAAAAGAAGAAATTTATTCCAATTTTAGACATGGACATTAATGGCTTAATTGACTCACTCAAGGCTTAACACTTGGAAAATTCTGGTCTTTTTTCCCTCCTGCCTCAACCTCTTAATGACATAATAGTAAAGGAGGAATTTAGGCTGCAAATCCTCCAATGGTGACCATGATTTTCCCCAGATCATTCTCTCTAGGAGCCCCAAAACTCTCCTTTGGATTAATTAATAATTATTAATGAATAATTGCACTGTGCAGCCAAAATGAACTCCACAGGAAGATGAAAGCCAGTTTTCCTGTTCTCAAGGAAATAATATGATATTCAGATGGTCTATCAGTTTTCTGGAGCTGTCATTACAAATTATTTTGTCTTGACACAACCAAACATGTATTCACTAAAAGAGAAAATAGAGGTCTAAGGCAGGCTTCCTTTCAAGGTTGTAGAGAGAGAACTTCTTTTCAATTCTCTCTCCATTCCTTCGAATTCTCAATATTTACCTCTCTCAATAGCCATCTTCCAGTTATCTTTGTGTGAGTCAATCTATATTATTTTATCTAAATTTTCTTCTCTTTGTTTTGATGTACTAAGATGCCAATTATTGGTTTTAGGATTTACCCCAATCCATTAAATCTTCATTCTAAACTGATAATATCTGTCTACAAAGATCCTGATTCTAAACCGTCTGAGATTCTATGTGGAAACACAGACTTCAAAAAAACCTTTGGAATACAAATGATATAACCTGGTTTTGAAGAGGATGCACTCAGTAGACAATTTACCCCTCCATTCAATCCTACATTTGCTCCTTTCTCATGATGAAATCTAGAATTTTCCTTGACCTCTCTGTATCTCTTGTGTTCCCATTGGTAAAATGAAAGAACAATAATATTTCTCTCATAAGTTGAAGGAATGGCCAATCAAAAAATTCCATACACAGATGCCCAGCATACAGAATATATTTAAATACTAGCTCCCTTTCCTATAATTTGGTAGTTGTGGATACAGGTCATGTATGATCCATACATACACAGCCACTTAAATCTTGCACAAAACAGAAATAAAAACTGTATCAAGCTTATATGGTAAGTATATATAAAACATATTTTGGAGTATGAAATGTATCTTGTAGCAAAGTCTCAATCAGTGGTAGCTATTATGATATTAGTGTTCCAATTACAATGCTCTCATATACTCCCATATGATATTATATAATCAACTCTGCAATACAAACACGCTCCGCAGAGATATCCTGGGGTTCTGGCAGAGAAACTCCAGAGCCTGGTGTTGATCAAAAAAGTTGGCTCTTCACCAGAAAGGAAGAAACCACAAGGGCTAACATATGGAAAATAGGCTTTCAGACTTTGCATAGGTCCCAAAGACTGACCCTTCTATTTTCTCCTTTATGGTTGGATCAAAATCAGTTGGATACACTGAATTCTCTGGGTAAGCCCTAGCTTCTTAACCGAGCATCCCCCCACATACCTCCACCAGTCCCCAGCTGCCAAACTGAAGGTGACTTAGGAGATCTGGAGGAGGAGCGAGCAGGGGGATGACTGGGTAGCCTGGGGCAGAGTAGCAGCATGAAGCTCATTAGTAACTGACTACTCTGGTGGAACAGACCTCTCCCGGGAGCCATAACTCTGTCTATGGGAGAAAGAATGATGATTGGGAGGTGCCTGAGCCTCCTACAGCCACCTCTGAGGCTGGGCAGTGGGAGCAAAGCCGAGTCCCTGCCTTTCCTGCATCCCTAGCATACCAGTGGAACAGAAAATGCTGCAGCATGAAAAGGAAAAGGGCAGGAATGTATGAAAGCTGCAAAGCTTCTTCTCTTCTGCACAAGACTTCTAAAGAGGCAGCAGATAGACTGGCGTGGTGTGGGGAACTTTCACTGGAAAAATCAGTGATGATCTCTGGAACCAGGTTCCCTCATATTTATTGGGCACTCCCCACTTCCAAGTAATCTTGAATAACTGAAAATCCACACGGATGACAGAAAAAAACAAGTTTTTGCAGAATTGTAAAGACTAAATGACTTGGGATGACAGAAACGGCTCAAAAGGTAGAATTTTACAAGTAGAGCTCTGAATATGACCCCCAGCACCTTAAGTCATCCAAGAAGAGAACAGGGAGTAGCCCTGGACAGCACTAGATGTAACCCCAAACCAAAACAAATTGGTTAGATGTTTCTGCTTGTTAGCCTACCAGGTCCTTTCACATCATTCTAGCCATGACTCTTTAATTACTAAATTATATATATATATATATATGTATATATGTACATATATATATATGTACATATATATATTTATATATATATATATATATTGGATCTTTTGGGCCACACCCAGTGATGCTCAGGGGTTACTCCTGGCTCTGCGCTCAGAAAACGCTCCTAGCTTGGGGGAACATATGGGGCGCCAGGGGAACAAACTGTGGATCCTGGGTCAGTAGCCTGCAAGGCAAGAACCCTATTACTGCACCATCACTCTGGCCCCCTCTAAATTATATGTACATACTTAGGCGATGTGCTCCTTGAACTTAGAGAAGTTCTTGTTCATTGTGGTAGTCTCAACATAATTTCTTGAAAATGCTGAATAAAGAACGTCTGAAGAAGCGCGGATGGACAAAAACTAAGCCAAATTCAGTAGTTTTTTGGCAGATGTTATAACCAAATCATTCTGGACATCATAAATTATAGGTGTCGTGATGATTAGTGTTTTTTTTCTCTTTTTTTTCTAGAAAAACTTTATTAGAGGTAAAATAATAAAATGTTATGATAGGTATAAAAACAATAAATGGGTAAGTGCCAGGTAGGTTCCTATATTACCAATATTACCTATTTTACCATGAAAATATTACCAACAGTCATTATTAATTTCATTGTCCCGAAAGGGAAATTAAGTTTCACAGAGATAAATAATCTTGCCCCAAATCATAGCACTATCAAGTGGCATAAGCCTAAATTTGTGCCCTGATATGCCTACTTCTTACTAATTATTCTTCTTCACTGTAGTCCTCAAACAACTGAAGTTGTTTTGAAAATGGGTTGCTTCAAAAGAAAAGGAGGACACGGGGCTAAACTTTTTTTAATTTATGTCCCTTACCTATTTACTCTTACCCATGTATTCACAAAGAAATGCCAAGTACAGGATTTTGGACATTAGAGTAATGGGGGCCTCATGAATTAAAATCCTTTTTATCAGGGACATGTACTATATATCTGATTATAAAGGAGGCCATTTTTAATATCAGGACTTTCCAAAGTGACTGATGCTATGAGCATAGCATAAGAATAAGAAAAATGTGGGTCCAGGAAGGTGGCACTAGAGGTAAGGTGTCTGCCTTGCAAGCGCTAGTGTAGGACGGACTGCGGCGTCCCATATGGTCCCCCCAAGCCAGGAGCGACTTCTGAGTGCATAGCCAGGAGTAACCCCTGAGCATCAAATGGGTGTGGCCCAAAAACCAAAAAAAAAAAAAGAATAAGAAAAATGTTCTTAAGTTTTTCCTCAGAAGGAATATATTTCCTATATATTATAAATGAACAAGAAATAGAAAGGAAGCCTTATTTTGAGTCATGGGGGGGGCGGAAATCAATAATCACTAAAGTGAAGGCAACCCATTGCTGATTGAACTGTTATTGGATGCCAGTGGTTTGACGTGTATTGTCTTTTCTACTTCCTCTAATTCTAACACTGTCCCTCACGTTCTAGACGAGCATCCTGAATTATGCCCTGGCAAGTGACCCAACTGAAATTCACTCCCAAGTCTATTTAGCTGTGAAGCAAGCTTGATTTATGGAAACACCAAAGAACTTGGAATCTGCAAACATAAGTATAAATAGTAGCCTCAGATCCCAATAGCATAAACACATGTTTGATTTTATTCTGAATTAGCCAAGTATGAATTCAGCTACATCTTATTCATTGACCTAAGAATAATACTGCTTACAAAGGTCAATTCAAGTGACAATGATGATTAACACACAACCTCCAGGCCATATTTAAAAACATCCTTAAAGACCTAACAACAAAGGTATTTGATAACCAAACTAAAATATCAAAAAATAAGTAAAAGGAAGCTCAAGAAACACTTGAAATTTAGCAACTCAGTTAATACATTTTGGTATAATCATTCTATAGGGAATTCTATGTAGCAGTTACAAATTATTTGGGGACACCAAAAGCAATTAAAAAAGATTTACGAACACAAATAGGATCACACTTTTGCAAGATTTGTGTTCATTTTCAAAAATAGGTTATAAAACCCAGATGATCATTGGCACTCTAGATGGCTTCTAATTCTGTTTGATTATTTCCATTCTTAACAATTGGTTATAATGAATGCCTGTTGTTTTTGTAAAAGGGGAAAATAATAAATGGTTATTTATAACATGCATAATAAACATTTCCAGCCTAGTGTCCCCCTCAATTGTGATAATAAAAGGACCCATTTATGTGAACACAATAGATAAAAAGATACCCTGTCTGCGGAGAAATTTGACTAAATAATTGGTGTCTTTGTTCAGGGAACTTGGAGCATCTGCTTTCTGTCTCTCTGAGAAGGTACATGTTTGAATGACAGCAGGCTGGATTTCTATTGAATACAGGAAGTGTTTCTTAATGCAATTGTCATCTAAACCCACCATAGATATTTACCCAGTAGGAGATATTAATCAGTATGGAAAGCAAAACAAGAATGGCTGAGTCCTAATGAGAATGGCAGTGCCAGCAATAGTTACTGGCAGGTGGCTATTTGCCTTATTTAATTCACCTGTAACCATTACATCATATTAAATGAACATATTAAAAAAAAAACATTAAATTAGGTTCTTAGGACAAATATCTAAAACATTAGCCAGGTTGACCACAAAATCCAGATCTTCCTAATCTTAGTATCCATAACCCATGATAGGTTCCTTGACTGCCTTCCCAGATAAAACTATTCTTCCCATCCAGTGTGATGAAGCGTTTAGTATTTTTTATTTTCATTTTTAGGCCACACCCAGTAGAGCTTAGGGGTTACTTCTGGTTATATGTGCAGAAACTTCTATGCAAGCTCTGGGCAGGGGAGCATATGGATGGTCTCCCAGGACAGAACCCTGTTTGTCCCCATGCAATGCAAATGCCCTACCTGCTATACATCACTCAGGTAACAGCTCAGTATTTTTTTGTTTTCTTTTGTTTTTTGGGCCATGCTCAGGGGTTACTCCTGGCTCTGTGCTCAGAAATTGCTCCTGGCTTGGGGGACCATATAAGACATTGAGGGGGGATCAAATCACAGTTTATCCTAGGTCAGCGCATACAAGGCAAATACCCTCCCACTGTACCACCACTCTATCCCCACTGTTCAGTATTTTTAATATGATTATATTAACTTTTATGTGTATATTTGCAGAAAAATAGTGAAGATTTTATTATAGAGTTCCCACATAGACCACAACACAGTCTACCCCCTTATTAATATCTAATACTAGCATGACAAAAAAATAAATTCAACAATATCCCGGATAAAGTTTGTTTCCTGCAGCTGTTGTGAAGAGCTGTGCTGTTTCTATGTCGGGGCTCAAGGGTTCAAGGCTGAATGAATGGTATCTAATCACCTGAGGTCTAAGTTGATTCCACATGACATATTTTCAAGGCAGGAGATATCCCCATATTGTAAACAACTATGAGTTCCTATCTCTAGTAGATAGGAGCTCTTTTTTTTTTTTTTTATATGTAAGATTTCCCCTTTACTTAGTGTGCCTTTGCAGGGGGAAGTGGTGCTACATTATAATGTCTGTATATTTGTGGGTGGATTGATGGGATAACCGAAACAAATCACATACCCAAAAACGAGGGGGAAAAAAAAAGGGAATAAAAAAAGTATGTGCTCACCAATATATATATAGGACAATCATTTAAAAAAAATAAATAAATTAAAAACAAAACAAAACAAAAACAAAAAACAAAACAAAAAAACAAAACAAAACAAAAAATAAATAAAAATAAAATAAATTAGCGAAATTTTTAAGGAACCAAAGTGGTGCAGAGGACTACATTACATTACATTTGGGGGAGAGCAGGTAAAGAGGTGGTGTATTACAGGTTTTATGCCTATGTTGGAAGTACAGTTTTTCCCATTGTCTTTTGGGTTTTTCTTGTGGTGTGTGGGTTCCCAGGCATCTTCCTAACACCTCCCCTGACCTTCTTCAGATTATTAAAATTTGCGGCAGGGAGGTCTTGGAAGAGTTCTTGCATTGGGGATACTTTTGGACCTAGGCCCAGTTTCAAGGAACAGTCCGCATTAGGGAGAGTTAGTAGGGAGGGCCTCGCAGCATGAGTCCACAGGGGAGTTGGCTGTCTTTTCTTTCAGGAGACGAGGTGTGGGTTTATCTGGGTGTCCCCTCGCCTGGGTGCAGGGTACTGGTTCGTTGAGTAGGAGGTCAATCTTGATGCCTAATAGAATAAGGACAGAGGGTGAAAATTTTTAATATGGTGGAAGATTTGGATGGGATTGAGGGGTAAAGGGATAGTTGGATTTCCGGAGGGGAGAAAGGGGAAGGTATATGGGAAGGGTATGAAGGAAGAGAAAAGAGAAAATACCTTAGAGAGAAAAGGGGAAGAGAAAGGGAAAAAAGTAATAAGCAGAATAGAGAAAAAAAAAAGAAAAGAAAAGAAAAGTAGTAAGAAGAGAGGAGAGAATAGCAAGGGAATGCTGGTTTGATTAAAAGTGTTCGAAGAATAGAGCCTGTGGTTTAAGTCTGTACGTCTCAGGTACTGCTTCGATGATCTGAATGATCACGTGCTTCAATTCCTAAATGGAGGTATTACCTAGAGATAAAGTGTATGTTAAAGAGTTTTCTCGTGGCCATCTCGTAGTGCATGCAAGGTATGGTATCCCGTGTGGTATCCCGAATTGCCACCTTAGTTTGTCCGCCCTTTGTATCCAAGGGGGCCTGTGGACAGAAAAGCTGAGAGGTTATTTAAAATATAGTAAGATAAAGGCATTAAAAGGTAGTGTTATGGTATGTTGCCATTGCAGTCCGTGATTTTCCCTGGTGTTCTATACTTGTGTTCCTGTATACGAACTCCAAGGGATTATTGTGGGCCTTTGTTGTAGAAGTCTGATTACCTACCTGTTCTCTATCCGGGACAGCCTTGATAGGGCGGGACTAACAACAAGGCCCAGCTCTAACATGTTATCCTGACAACGAGGAAAATGCGAACATCTTGACCTTAGAGCAGATTAGCCTACCTTACCAACTAACGAAAAGACAAAACCAGAAGTCTTGGCACCCTTTGGTTAGTCCAAAAACCAAGATCGGGATTTGCAGATGACTGGCTGCAAGAACCACGACCAGTCTGTATACATCTTGGGACCAATAAAAAAGCCCTAGTTTAGAGCTTGAACTATGACCTGCACAATAATCATGATCCCCAGTCCCAAAAGGTCCGGCAGAGATAATTGTAACGGAATGGGGCTTTTGGAAGCACAAAGAAAGATGCTATCCTAGGTGCCACCCTAGGTTCAGTGCAAAGACCAAGATCACCAACCACAGAAGATGGATTAAAATGATACTGAGGTAACAGAACCTCTAGAACCACAAAGACTGACTTCATCATAAGTCCCACCTCAGGATCTGTGCAGATACTGAGACCTCTAAACATAGAGCAGAAGTCTTCCACACACCAAAAAAAAAAAAAAAACCAAAAAACAAAAAACACCATCGGGAAAGTAAAGGATCCTGATCATGAGCAAAGTCTAGAGTTGATCCCATGACAGTATGCTCCAAGGACAGAGAAACCCCATATCTCTTAGGCCAAGTGAATTCCTTTTTGAATGACCCCAACATTTACTGTGCCAGGGCAGGAGGGAAAAAAAAAACAAATACAAAAAGCATAAAATCTTGGTTATTTTTTATATAAATATATATATTACCTTTATTTATTATTGTTATTATTATTTTTGATTTATTTATATATTTTGGTTGATTTTTCTGTTTGGGTGCGATTATTGAAAGTGTTGTCCCCAATTATATTTATTTTTTTTTCTTTCTTCCTTTCTTCTCTTTTGTTATGTGCTATACCATGTTTCTTAATTCAAGATTCAAGACCATGGCGTGATTTTTGTTTGTTTGTTTTAGTTTTGTTTCTTTTTTTGTTTTTTTTTTTTGTTTTGGTTTGTTTGTTTTGTCTGTTCTTTGAGGTGCTTATCGATATAGCTGGAGCCCTCAATTCATGGGAGGACTGCCCTGGTTTGTCTCTAAGGAGGCGAGATTGGGGAACAGGTGACTGGGCTGCTAGAGCAGTTCACATGATCTGTGGTGGTTATTCATTGAAAATGTACCTCATTATATCTGCTTTTGCTTTTCTTGGGCAGCCCTGTCAGCCAACCCACCAGCTATTAAGCAGTTTACAAGTAAATGTAATTTATTTTTGTTGTGGGGTTTTGTTTTTTTTTATATTTTATATTACATTTTGTTTAAAGTCCTATGAATGTATATGTGTGATTAAATGGCTTTTTCTGTTTGAAAAAAAAATAAAAACCATTACAAAAAAAATTCAACAATATCTTATTATCAGTTAACATCTACATGTTATCTAGATTTCCTGAGGGGTCAAGTTTCCACATTAAATTTGTTCCTTGGGCTTCCTTCGGCTCCTCTTCACTGAGATATTTCACACACTTCTTATTTTTGATAACTTTAAGAGTTTTGACTAAATCTATTGAGTTTGATAGATTACCCATCAGTTGGGTTTTGTCTGATGTGTTTTTCTAAAAATTGGACTGGGAGTCTGAAAAGAAAGAAAGAAGATCTAGAGGTGAAGTGTATTTCTCACCACCTCACATCAACTGTTCTTAGCCAACATGATTTGCCACTGATAATGTTTGACCCGGTCACATGGCTGTGTTTTGCAGATTTTTACTACATTCTCTCCTTTCCTTTACCTTCATATTTTAAACTTTGGAAGAAAGTTACTATGCACAACATGTATGTAATAAGCAGAGGACACTTGAGGACAGTGTCAACACAAAAGTTCTTTGAAATTCTTCTGTGTTGGAGACTTGTCTATGCCCCCCCCCATTTATTTTAGTTTGTTTTAATTGGTGTGAGCTCAGGGTTATTTATTTTATGCTTTAACTTATTTATAGAAAATTTCTTACATTGCTCAAATTCTTGTAGCATGGAACTTTGTTGCATCATTGCAACTGGCTCCTATAACTCTTGACAAATTCCTATTGCTCTGTGCGTATGCTTGAGATGCCTTAGTGTATCACCTTGTTCATTTTCCACCTTAGTCTTCCAATGAATGTGATTTTTGCAAAAATTTCTGGTCTTTGATTAGAAAATGATATGTCAAAGAAAGCTATGTGTGGTACATGCACTGAATACTTCCTTAAAGTATTTCTGCTGACATAACAGGGAACAGAATACATGTGTGTAGTAGCTGATTTCTATACACATATCTATAAAGAGATCTATATGTATATTTGTGTATACAAAGAGAAACATGAGTTTCTCATTAGTTTCATTGATGTTGCCCACCAGAATCCATTGCCACTTGGATTATTCCAGGCTGTTTTCTATCTTTACCTATCTCCCCATTCTACAGAAGTTTCCCATCTACTACAAGCTCTCATTTACCTAACTTTTCACTTCCAGCATCATACATAGTGGCCTAGATTGCTTTCACCTTATGATAAATAGCATCATCCAATAGAGTACAGTGTTTAGGCCCACTTCTTTTTTGTCTTTGGTCTTAAGGACTCTTCTCATTTCCAAAGTTATCTAGGATAACCTATTTTCCCTACTCCTTAAGGAAGTAGGAATATATCCTGTATCTAAAACCATTAAATTCTATTGTCACATTATGTATCCCATTTGGTATTCTCTATACTCCTAAATAAAGTTTCAAAATTGCTTATACTAATTTTCAACCTTTGTGTTTTGACTAAAACTTAGTGTCACATAACCACCAGATTCATAGTCCCACAATACAATATGGACTTTGCAAAGTTTGTTCCTTCTAATTTAAATCCCAAGCAAACAATTTGAGTTCTTACAATATCAATAGAATTGACTTTTCAGAATATTATCAAAATATTTTAATAATATTTGGACTTTATACTGACTTTATTACTTATAATTATTAATTCAATACTCATCTGTATCATTGAATGACTGGTTAAACTTCCCCTTGATGTTGAATAGTATTCTAAGATGTGACTATATATATACATGTATGTATGTATGTATGTATGTATGTATGTATGTATGTATCTCAATTTCTGCATTCACATACTGAGAACATCTACATTGCTCTTATGTTTTGGTACTCATCAATAAATCTACTGAGAACTGTCACATGCTAGTTATTGTTTGGCATAAGTTGTTAAATCAATTGGGTAAGTACCTAGAAGCAAGATTGCTGAAGCATGTGTCAGGATTATGTTTAGCTTTGTAAGAAATTGCCAACTGTCTCCTAAAGTGGTCATGTTATTTTGCATTCCAACTAACAATGAATGAATGTTTTTGTTACACAACATTCTTGACAGAAATTGGTATTGTCAGCTGTTGGGAGTATAGTCATTATAATAGGTGTATAGTACATTCTTGTTATTTTAACTTACATGCCCTGGTGATAAATTATGTTATCTTTTCATATGCTTACTTACCATGTATTCCTTCTTTTCTGAAGTCTTTTTATATATTTCATTTTTGTTGTTGTCTCCTATTATTCATCTCAAAGAGTTCTTTGCATTTTGGGGATCCCATATAACAGTGATGAGGTATTACTCCTGGCTCTGAAGTCAGAAGTTATTCCTAGAAGACTCGGGGGACCATATAGAATGCCAGGGATCAAACCCAAGTTAGCTGTGTACAAGGCAAACACCCTAACCTCTGTGCTATGGCCCTAGTCCCTCTTTGTGTATTTTGAATACTAGTTTCACATATATTTTCAACTTTAGAAAATAACTAGATACAAGGTTTGCAAATATTTCTTCAGATTATATTTTTCTTTATTACTTTCTTAAGAATGTCACATAGAGAGCCAGAGAGATAGCACAGCTGTAGGGTGTTTGCCTTGCAAGCAGCTGACCCAGGATGAATGGTGGTTTGAATCCCTGCATCCCATATGGTCCCCAGAGCCTGCCAGGAGCGATTTCTGAGTGTAGAGCCAGGAGTAACTCCTGAGCACTGCCAGGTGTGACCCCCCCAAATATGAAAAAAAAAATGAAAAAAAATATATTACTTTTTTTTTTTTAATATAGGGGAATCTCTCCAGTGTAAGGCCACTGGAGCAGTATCTGGAAGGGCTCAGGCCATGAACTGCCAGAAATCAAACCCAAAGCAGTGTATTAACAGTCAATGTTAAGCAATGATCACACATGTGCTTTGAGTAATTTCCCCAGCAAGCTTTTTATTAAATAAATTAAATGTTAACAAAAGTTTAAAATATTTAATAATGTTTTATTTTAATGATATGATTAAATATATTAAATATGATTAAATAAAAAATATTTTTTAAAAAATTTATTTTATCAAATAATTCAGTGAATGTTTGGATTAAATAAATTTAATTAACAGTTCTAATTTATCTTTTTTATTAATTTTTTACATTGTTATTGTATTTTAAAGTGTCTTCAAATCTAACATTGTGTAGATATTCTCTTGTTTATAAAAGTTTTCTAATTTTACATTTAAGTTTATGTATCTAACCTATTTTGTGTAAATTTTTACACTACTTCAAAAAATAAAAGAAGAAACAAGGAAATGAAGGCATGTTCATGGATTGAGAGAATTATCATCATTAAAATGGCATTACTCCTCAAAGCACTGTGCAGATTCAAAGTAATCCCGATAAGATATCCATGTCCTTCAAAGAACTGAATGAAACATTTCTGAAATTCATTTGGAACAACAAACGACCATGAATAGCTAAATAAACTTTTAGAAAAAAAGAAGATAGGAAACATCATTTTTCCCAACTTTAAATTGTACTACAAAGCAATACTCATTAAAACAGCATGGTGCTAGAATAAAGACAGACCCACAGATCAATAAAATAGATTCAATATTCAGATAATGACTGGCCAGGCATCCAATTAAGTAATCTTTTTTTTTATTTTTTATTTTTATTTTTTTTTTTTGGTTTTTGGGCCACACCCAGCATTGCTCAGGGGTTACTCCTGGCTGTCTGCTCAGAAATAGCTCCTGGCAGGCACGGGGGACCATATGGGACACCGGGATTTGAACCAACCACCTTAGGTACTGGATTGGCTGCTTGCAAGGCAAACACCACTGTGCTATCTCTCCGGGCCCCAATTAAGTAATCTTTAATAAAGGGGCAAGAAACACAAAGTGAAGCAAAGAAATCCTCTTCAACAAGTAATGGGGAAACAACTGGTCAGCCATATGCAAAAAAAGGCAACTCAGATTTCTCTTTAAAACTATACACAAAGATCATATCAAAATGGATTAAAGACCTTTATATCATACCTGAAATTATAAGGTTTATAGAAGAAAATGTAAGCAAAACACTCCATCACACATTAAGGCTAAAGGCAACTTCAAAGATGGAACACCACTCTCCAAGCAAGTGGAATAGAAATAAACAAATGGGACTACATTAAACTGAGTAGATACTGACTTCAAAGAAAATAGTGACTAGGATTAAAAAAAACCATCCATGGAAGGGGAGAAATTATTCACCAAGTACCCATCTAATAGGGGGCTAATATCTAAAATATACAAGGTATTGAAATAATTCAACAAGAAAAAAGTCTAACCCCATCAAAAGATGGGGTGAAGAAATGAACAGGCATTTCTTCAAAAAAGAAATGCAGATAGCCAAAGGGCACATGAAAAAATGCTCCACATCAATAATCATCAGGAGGACACAAATCAAAACAACAAAGAGAAACCACACTACAGAGACTGGTACACATCACAAAGAACAGGAATAAACAGTGTTGACGTGGATGTGGGGAAAAAGGAACTCTCATTCTAGGCTTGTGAAAATGCCATCTAGTACAGACTTTCTGGAAAACAATATGAATATTTCTCAAAAAGCTGGAAATTGAACTCCTATATAATCCAGCAATACTACTCCTATGTTTGTATACTATAAACACAAAAAACACAATAGAAAAGTGCCCTCTGCATGCCTATATTTATTGCAGCACTATATACAATAGCCAGAATTTGGAAACAGCCTAAGTGTCCAACAACAGTTTGTGATACATCTACACAATGGAATACTCTGCAGTGTTAGGTAAAATGAATTCTTGGAATTTGCCTCTACAGTGATGGACTTGGAGACTATTATGCTGAGTGAAATGAGTCAGAGGTAGAGAGGTAGACAAATAGTCTTACTCATCTGTGGGATATAAGAAAAACAAAAGACAATATGGTAATAAAGACAATGGGGTCCAGAAAGAGCAGCCCATGTTCTGAAGCTTACCACAAAGAACAGAGAGCACAGTTAGAGCACTAACTGTACTGACAACTACCATGAATGATTAAGATGGGGAGAGGTAGAATTCCTGTCCCAAAGACAGGCAGGGAGAGGAGGAGGAGAAAAATGGGAAACATTTGAACATGAGTACTTTACACTTGTGAAGGATGGTGGTATATTTGATGACTGAAACCCAACCACAAACATTTCTGTAACCATGGAGCTTACATTAAGAAATTATAACCTACTCTGTTAATTTTTATTAAAAGTGAAAAGTGTATGCTTTAGTTCATTTTTATCATATGTACAATTTATCCAGTATCACTAAATTGAAGACTATCCTTTTTTTCCCAGTAAATTGTATTTGCACTTTGGTAAAACATTAAAATGTTTACCTCCTGAGGGACTCTGTCTGTGTCCTTCTACCAATATCATAGCTTTTATTATTGTATATTCATAATTAGTTTTTATATCATGCAGCAGAATCTTCCAAATTTGTGATTCTTCAGTATTATTTGTTATTCTAGGTCTTTCCCTTGTCTATAAAAATCACAGAGTCTTGAAACAGCTATAAAATAGGACATATTTTAATTGGGGGCTACATTGAATGTATAGATCAAGTTAGAAAAATATATGCCTTTTCTGTTTAGTTGTTTTATTTACAAATCTCTTATCCCCCATCTTTGGTGGTGTTGTGCAAGCACTCTCTCTCTCTCTCTCTCTCTCTCTCTCTCTCTCTCTCTCTCTCTCTCTCTCTCTCTCTCTCTCTCTCTCTCTTACACAGTCACCTGACTTTGGTTCTTACCAGGGTTTGCACATCAGATTCCAGGGACCACATATTCAGCAAAGCAAAATGGTTGTTAAGTCTTTATTTCCAATCATTATACTTGTTATTTTGAGACCACATCTGGTGGTTCTTAAGGTCTACTCCCAGCTCTGTTCTTGGGGTTTAACCTGGAGGTGCTCAGGATACCATGTGATTCTATAAGTCACATATATACCTCCCATGTACAAAGCATACACTCAGCCCATTGAGCTATCTCTCTGGCCCCCAATATGTATACTTTTCTGGTGCACTACTGAGACTGCTCCTGTGATGCTGTAGTTATGAAATCTTTCTTATTTTCCATTTTAAGAAAAGGGGGCCATATGTGATTTTATAGATTAATGTGGTTTTTGTAGATTTCTTTACTAGGTAGAGTAAGTTCCCTTCTGTTCCTAAGATTCCATAATTTTTTAATCATTAAATCAATTTGAGATTCCTGCCATGTGTTTGGAAACACTAGAGCCATTATAAAGAACTTCTGCCTTGCTCCCTACCTGCTTTTCTGCATGAGGCAGCCAAGAAGATGCCATTGAACATAGTCTCTCCAGGACCCAAACCCAGTAAGATGCCCCCACTCAATAAGGTTGAGCCAGAGGAGCCCGGCTGCTCTGCTTCACTTCACTACTGCATGCATCTTTTACTTCATAAACCCCACCACATAGTAAAAACCACACTACAAGCATGGCAATTGGGGAAACAATTCAGGACAACACTGTGTAGAGAGAATGAAGATGGCAGCTCTGATGACCTGAAAAGTATCAACCAGCTAAGTATTCTCTCAGATAAGGTGTTTAGAGAAAAAATATGAAGGATGCTCATAGAGCTCAAAGAAAGCATAGAATCAAACAAGAGAAGAATCAAGAGGATATAAAGATATAAATCAGAAAACTTCAAACTGAAATAACAGGTCTGAAAAACTCAGAAGATGAAATGAAAATCTCAATGGAAAGGCTCTCTAACAGAGTGACAGCAGCTGAAGATGGGGTCAGCGAGCCAGAGGATGAGATGCAAAACAACTCCACACAGCAAAAGAGATTGGAAAAAAAAAACTTAAAGCAAATGATCAGATAGTGGATAAACTACTCAAAGAATGTGAACAGATGAAAATAGAAGTCTTTGATGAACCCAACTGAAACAACATAGGAATCACTGGAGTCCCAGAGACCCAGGATGATAATAATAATAATAAGAGGAGTTGGAGGAAAAGTGAGAAGAGGATTAGGAGGAAAAGAAGAGGAAGAAAAAGAAGGGGGAGAAGAGTAAGAAGAAAAAGGAGAAGAGAGGGGCCAGCGTGGTGGCGCTAGAGATAAGGTGTCTGCCTTGCCAGCGCTAGGCTAAGACAGACCGTGGTTCAATCCTGGCATAGCATATGGTTCCCCAAGCCAGGAGTGACTTCTGAGCACATAACCAGAAGTAACCCCTGAGCGTCACTGGGTGTGGCCCAAAAATTAAAAAAAAAAAGGAGAAGAGGAGGAGGTGGAGGAAGAAGTGGAAGAAGAAGAGGAAGAAGAAGAGGAAGAAGAAGAGAAAGAAGAGGAAAATAAGAAAGAGGAAGAAAAAGAAGTAAAGGGGCTGGTGAGGTGGCACTAGAGTTAAGGTGTCTGCCTTGCAAGCGCTAGCCAAGGAAGGACTGCTGTTTGATCCCCCCAGAGTCCCATATGGTCCCCCCAAGCCAGGAGCAATTTCTGAGCACTTAGCCAGGAGTCACCCCTGAGCATCAAATGGGTGTAGCCCCCCCCCCAAAAAAGAGAGAAGTAAAAAGAGGAAGAGAAAAGATAGGAGAAGGAAGAGGAGGAGGAGGAAGAGGAGGCTAGGGATGTGGTTCAATTTGTAGAGCAGATGACAAAGGTCTCAATGCCAAGATTTGATCCCAGATGATCTCATATTCATGCTCTAATATTCTCACAACCTATATGAATTCATGTATATCTGTATGTATAAAAATATGTGATATACTTATGCATGCTAATAAAACGACTGAAAAATATAAATAAATAGAAACATTTTTCATATGTTATTTTGGTTCTAATTTACTATAATCATAAATCTGTTTTTGTTCATCTGATTATGTGTGTATTTACATTGATTTCAAATGTTAAAATGCCTTATGTAATTAAAATTAATCCCACAGTCTTGATATATAATTATTTTGTACGATGTTGCAATTTATATCTGTAGTTATAGGAAATATTTGTATTTCCCCCCTCCTATACACACCTTTCTCCTCCTATTCTTTTGTTTTTGTATTATTAGGGTTATATTTTCCTCATAGTGTTATCCTGTAAATGTTCTCTCCCTTACATAACTTCTATTTACTGGAAGACATCGTAAAAAAATTCTACCAAACACTTTAGGTAGAATTCAACAGTGAAACCATGCAGATTGTGCTCTCTTCTACTTTTTCTTTCTTGCTTCTTTCATTTCTTTCTTTTTTTTCTTTCTTCCTTTTATCTTTTTTGTTTTTGTTTGTTTGAGTTTTTGAGCCACGCCTGGTGGCACTCAGGGCTTTACTCTTGGCTCTACCCTTAAAAAGTTGCTCCTGGCAGGCTCTGGGGGACCATATGGGTCGCTGGGGAGAAAACCGGGGTCTATCCTGTGTTGGCCGCTTGCAAGGCAAACAACTTACTGCTGTGCTATCACTCCGGCCCTGTTGCATAAAAGTGCTTTGGATGGGCTTGGATGATGGTGGATGGTGATGGAGGCCTTTCTCCTCCAGCCCAGGACCATGTGTATCTGCAACCCCCTCCAGCCAGCGGATCAACAGCTTCTGGTAGAGGTGAAGAAATCATCCACAGACAGGTTCCAGGAAATATCAGCTTCATTCATGCCCTAGCCAACATGTGTGGCTTCTCTCATAACCTTTTATGTTGGATCCCTACTCAGCCCTGCATTGTACCTTGTCCCTCAGCCATCTCCTCTCCATCCATCTTCCTTGCTCAATCTCTCTCCCAAATTTCTCCTCCAAATCTCCTCTATCAGTCCCCTAATCTCTCCTCTCCTGGCCTTCCAGTCAAACCCTTTGTAACCCCTCAAAGACCCCGACCAGAAATGGGCAGGTCTTTTTTGCAGGTAAGGTTACAGGAAGAAGGGAGGTGGGCAACACGGCCCCTCTTCATTTTTTCTTTTTATTCAGAAGCATGTTTCTTATTGATTTCAACTTACCTAAGAAAGAAAAGGATATTCACATTTTTTGTGAATAATGGAAATTCTTTTGTCTTTTAAAGAACGGGATCATCTCACCTAAGTTACCACATGTGACCATAATTACCTTTATAATTTCCCCTTATTATCTTCTGCATTAGTGGCAATGACCACTCCTTCATTTCTGACACTGATAAATTTTGTGTTCTGTCTTTTCATTTGTTTGTTTGATTGGAGAGTTGTCATTTTATGGATAATTTTTAAGTAATCAGGTTTTATGGGTTTTCTCCATTATATCCTATTTCAATTTTATTGGTTCTTGTTCAGATTTTTTATTATTCATTTTATACTGCTTGCTTTAGGTTTAAATCGCTCTCTTCATTGTGGTATATATAGACAATGTAATTCTATTCAGCTAAAAATGAAATTGTACAATTTACTCTAATACAGATGGAACCCCAGAAATGTTATGTTAAATGAAATGAGAAAGTAAAAGGCAAAAGCTAGGTGATATGACTCATATGTGTTATATAAAGAAACTATATCCAATGAATACAGACCTTTAGACTCTGATGACAGAACTGAAATGACCAAGTATGTAGAGGAAAGGAAGAGTGGTTAAGAATTCTATGACAGTGATAGAGGAATAGTGGCACTTTTGGTAGTGGGAAAATATAAACCATTTACAATTATCTATACCATTCTTTCATCTCTTTTTAAAATTGCTCTATTCTCAGTTTCCATTTTGGTAGTAATATTTCCTATATATGCTCACATGTTGCATAATTTTGTACATATGACTCCTTAGTCATTCACTATTATTTTAAATTTCATCTGAAATGTCAAATATTTATTTTTATACCTGAACCTATTACAAGACTTGCTTTAACACTTCAGATGGGTGGATTTGAGGTGCCCTTTCATAAGTCATATAATTTTTCTGTTGCTCAAAAGCAACATGTAGTAATTAATAATAACTGGTATTTAGCATGAGCTGTATTAAATGCTTATTGTAATTTTAGGTACTAGAGATTTCTAATTCCTCTAATGCAGTTTACCCAAAGGTGGGTAATTCAGTCCCAGGAAGCTATGCTGGAATTATCCAGAGGAGGGAGATAGTCATGTGCAATTGGGGTTGTTGTTAGGTTGAACAAGATAGGTTTTCAATACAGTGAAAATAATGAAATCATTTTTTGTCAGAAAAGAGAGTGATAGGCCAAATAAATTTGGGACTCTCTGCTCTAATCTGCTTTATTGGTATTTCCCTTCTTGAATGAGGGTTTTCTAAATGTGAATAAAATTTGCTATATGGGTGTTTCTGGAGGGCATCATGCTGAATAAAGCCAGGTAGGAGAGGGAAAGACACAAAGTAACCTCTTTCATACCAAGGCAGCAACAAAGGGCAAAATCCAACAGTACTAGAGAATTGGTTTATAAAACTGAGCCTACCTGGGGAGGAGAAAGGGGGCATGGGAAGAGTCTTTAGAACACTGATAGGGAGAAGCAGGCACTCTGGTGATTGGTATGATGTATTTATAAAATGATAAAATTATGTATTTGTCAAATTGTTGTTAACAGCCTGTAAACAGTATTTAAGTTATTTATATATTGGAATTGGAATCCAGTGTCCTACACTTCTAACATCAGAATGCCATTGTTTTGGGATAAGTCATTTGTCTCCCCTAAGTCACCTCACAGGTCCTAAACTATCTGGGAATGAAATGAGAAAAAAATTCTCATGTCAATTAATACAGAGATAAAAGAAACTTTGACTCCAATATTTGCTTTTGAAATGATGAAATTGTCAGTGAGAGAAATAAAGTTGAGTAGAAAAACATGATAAATTCTTTCCTTGTTGATCTTGAGCCCAACTAAAAATGATCTTGCTTCTGGGGATAATTGAAGGAAGACATACAAAGAATAATTCAATAAATATTAAATGTCAAACACTCTATCACTAACTTAAATATATAGCAATATTCAGGCACCTAGCAATGCTTATGGCATAAAGCAGGTACTAAAATTTAAATATAGTTTTGTGATTATTTTTTAAATTATAAGCCAGAGTTTGGAAAAATTCGGTAATTGGTAAACTCATGCATAATGAATCTTTTTTATTTATTTTATGAAGACTCAAGAGTAAATATAATACATGAACATTTATAGATTTACACACATATACATACACAATGGCCTAAAAGACAGACATTATTATTGCTTTTGATTTAATGTTTTGGCAAAGTGGTTCTGAACTTCTTTTCCTTGTGTACTTCTGAGCAAGTATGCATCAATTAGTCAATTCTATTGAACATACATATATTTTGGAAAGCCAATATAGATATATACATACATATAAATGCATATATGTCCCCCATAGATACACATATATCTCTATCTATGGATAAAGGGCTGGGTTTTCTATCAGTAGTATGATTCTCTATTAATTTATCCAGGTTATAACATGGCCAGTGTTTGAGATCACAAAGAAAGTGAGCAAAAACCCCTCCTGAGGCCTACACTAAAAGACATTACATTATCACTTGCACCATATTCATTTAAGCAAGTTACTCATAAGACCACACTCAAGGAAAAATGAACCAGAATCCACTGCTTCATAAAAGAAGAGGTCAAGTTACATTGCAGAAGCAATGTGGAAAATGAAGATTTCTGGTATTTTTTATTTACTATACTGATCTCTACTGTTGGAATGAATCTGCACAATGCCATGCCATCTGATATCATATAGTATAGAAACTAATTATAGAATTAATATAAAAAACAAAGCCACTTCTCTGGTTAGATGCTAAGAAATGTAGATAATAAGAATTTCTATAAGCAAGTGGCCAGGATCGCCCAAGTTTTTTTGAACTAAGTGGGGAGCATCTGCCTAGATGCCTGGGTTCCAGCTTTTGAGATAACATCAGTTATGGTGTTATGATCAACACAGTATGATGCTGTCTTGGCTGGTTGAACTGACATTTTAGACAATGTCAACATCACTGCGGCTGCAAGATCCAAACATCAGGCCCAAATCATTCCACTGACTTTCTAACTCACTAATGAATCTCTTAATTAAATACACAGTGCATATGTGTGGCCAGGGTTTGCGCCCTTCTTGATGACCTTTGTCAATGGAGCTAATAAAAAGCATGACATTTGTAGAAAACACATCGTTTGCTCTTCAAAACAACCTCACAAAAGCTCAACAACAGCTGTCACACTCATTTTGCAGATTATATCATGAAGGTGCCGCCACTAAGCTCAACTCACAGAATGCTCAGTCCTGATGACAGGGCTTTCTCTCAGTTTTCCTAAGCCAAGACTCACATCTATAGGACAGTAACTTCCTCTCGATTGCTTTCCTCGGAATTTGAGAAAACAGCCAAGTTTTGGTTTAAATCAACACTTCCCAAGTGAACCACTGTCTCGGCTACCACGTGTTGCAACAGCCACCACTGTGGGCTTTAAAATGCAGTTTTGTAGACTGACTCATTTAGTCCATTATCCCAAATGGACCTCAGGGAATTTTAAAGAGAGATAAAGAAACACAAAAATAGACAACATAGCCGAATCCAGTTACATCTGGTATAAAGAAAATAATTAATTTTCCTCTCCTTTTACTCAGTAAAGATTTGATGTCTCGAAGAACCCTAATTAACCTCACACTTGCTCTTATTAATTATCGATAATAGTAATCAAAGCTGGTGGGTCAATGTTTCGTGGATTAAATTAGGAACCCACTGTTGATGTTACTGTTATTGCTCACAATAATGATGACATGATTAGATGCTGCCTTTATATTTCACCTCTTATTCCAGACTCTCACTGATTAATTCTCATGATACACCCAATTTAATTAAGTATTTTTGCCCTTATTTGCAGATTGTAAATTAAGGTACACAAAGGTGAAACGCCTTTCTCAATATCACTGACAGAAGTTGTTCCTACACTCTGTATCTGAACTCTGGACATGTGTGACGTAGAGGAATGAAAATGTAATTTTTTAAATAACCAAAACAGTATTTAACCATTTTTTTATTTTAAATAAACTTGCTTAATTGAATCACCATGAGACACACAGTTATAATATTGTTGATGATTGAGTTTTTCCTCATGCAATTCTTTTACCAGTGCACATTTTCCTCCTCAAAAGCCCCCAGTATTCTTCCCACCCACCCCACCTTCCTCTATGCAGACGTTTTTCTTCTCTCTTATCATTCTCTTTTTCTTTTAGTCACTATTTTGCAGACTGTTACCGAAAGGGTATCATGCATCATTTTACATCCTTTCAGCACCCAGTTCTTGTCCAAAGTAATCTTTTTTTTTTGGGGGGGGGGATTTGGTTTTTGGGTCACACTCAGCAGCGCTCAGGGGTTACTGCTGACTCTATGCTCAGAAATTGCTCCTGGCAGGCTCAGGGGACCATATGAGATTCTGGGATTCGAACCACCGACCTTCTGCATGAAAGACAAACACCTTACCTCCATGCCATCTCTTTGGCCCCCAACGTAATCATTTTCCATGGCCAGAGTCATAATCATAACTGCACTCACCACTCTTTATGCAAGCTTCTTATCATGGTGAACTCATTCCACTGGCCCTTGTCTCTATTGTCTTTCATAATACCATACTATGTTTTTATTTATATCATGCAGATAAATACAATCATTTATCTACCCCCTTCCTCTAACTTATTTTAATCAACACAATAGTCTCCATATTCATTCATGCATAAGCAAATTTTATGACTTAATTTTTCCCTAACAACTGTATAGTAGTACATGTACCAATTATTCTTCATCCACTCATCTGTTTTCAGGCATTTAAGTTGTTTCCAGATTCTGGCTACTGAAAATAATGCTACAATAAACATAGGAATGTAAATGCCCTTTCCAAATTGTGCTTTTGAGCTCGTAGGAACAGTATTTCTGGATTATGTGGAAGCTCAATATCTAGGTTTTTGAGGAATATCAATTTTAAGTTCCAAAAAAAGCTTAACTAATCTGCATCCTCAACGGAGGAATAAAGAGTACCTTCCTCTCTGCATCTGCACCAACTCTGGTTATCCTATTTTTATCTTTTATTTATATTTTTGTTTTTGTTGTTGTGGTTTTTTAATGGGCCACACCCAGTTAAGCTCAGGAGTTTCTCTTGGCCATGCACTCAGAAATCACTCCTGACTTGGGGGACCGTCCTAGGTCATCCTTGAGCAAGGCAAAACCCTACTGCTGTGCCACCGCTCTGGCCCCTGCTCTGGTTATTCATGTACTTTTCAATGTGTGTCAGTCCCTGCAGTGTGAGTTGATATATCAGTATTGTGATTTGCATCTCTCTGATGATGTGAGCATTATAATATGCCTTTTGGTCATTTGTATTTTTTTCTTTGAGGAAGTTTCTGATCACCTCTTTTCCCATTTTTTGATGGGATTAGGCGTTTTTTCTTACCACTTAAAACCTTAAACAAAAAATTCTCTAAGCCTTGTTTTTTTACTTCTTTGGAATGACATGAAAAGATTATGATAAAGAAATTGCTGATATATAATTGGAGGCACTCAATCAATTACACTTTATTTTTTCTAGATATCTTGCTAGATATAAATCTCACCGAAGATAAGTAACACTTGAGACTGCTAACCATTTAATATACTCTTCAGACATTTTACCTGTAACGCAATTCAGTGTAACTGATAAGAGTTTCTATAAATTTGATCTTTATATTTGTAATAATGCCACCTTATTGCTTATTATAGAATTCTCAGATGCCATCATAGATCTATAGAATCATAATATCTCTAGATAGATTTCCAAACTCTATATGGAGATGAGAAATATATATTTAATTAGTATGCCAAGTGATTTATCTATAAATATATAGAAATCTAAATATCTACTATCTAGACTCATAAACTATAGCTCCTGCTTTCAAGGTCTTAAAGATTTAGAATAAAGGTAAGTTTGGATCAGAACAATAGTACACTGGGTAGGGTTTATGCCTTGTGGACATCCAACTCAGCTTCAATACCTGCACACCAAACAGTCCCCCGAAGTCCACCAAGAGTATGGCCTGAGCACTGCCAGATGTGGTTCTCCCCGCCGCCAATGGAAGTGAGTGATGTGTAAAACTTAAAAGAAATGTATCAAATTATTAACTACTCTAAAGTAATTTTAAACAAACTACTAAGATATTTGGAACAAAGAGATTACTTATTCTCAAAAGTAATCAAGGAGTGCTTCAATTAAAAGGTGAGATTTTCATGCATGTGAAAATATGGTAAAGATTCCAACTGTTTTGTTGCAAAATAAAGTTCACTATTCCAGAATCATAGATGATGATGTTACTCTTTAGTGACCTTTGGCATCATGGAAGCAAACAAATTAAGTACTAGTTCATCATTCAAATCTTAGGTCTTTACATGGAAGGTGAGTCACAGAGTATCTACTTAAGGCACATGCCTCGGGAGCAGCCAACTCTTGAATAATGTCCATCCTACTGAATTATTGCTTCCCCCAAATAAGTAATTCCCTGATCCCCCAATTAAGGAATTAAGATAAAAATCAGGGAGCTTTTGTTTTTAATGTCTAGAGTCCTGAAATTTACAATAGTCCTTACCTATGAAACATCTATCAGAACTACAGATTCCAATACCCCAGTCTTAAACTTGGACTAAGATATAACTTTTTTTGTTATGTCTTCACTGCTGGGTGTTTGGATTTGGACAGAGAAACAAGATGTATAACAATGTGAAGTTGGAGCACATTAGTAATTCAAAATAGTACCACTTTGTATTGATTAATAAAGAGCTACTTCCCCATTGCATCATTTTAGGCACATTTAACTCATCTTAATTAATTTAAGCCATGAAGGGGGTGGTGAAAAGTGGTAGGTCAGAAAGACACTAAGGTAGTATTGTCTTCAGTTCAGAAATGCCTATTTAAAAGTCCTATCATGGAAATAAAAAATGATCAGACCAGAACATCAAACCCAAAGTCAATGACAACAGAATCTATATTTAATCCACAGCAAGCTGTACAAGTGGGGACCAGTTACTCTAGGATTCTGGGGGTTAAAGGAGGAAGATATGGGATACATGCTGGGAACAGGGGTGGAGGGAGGATAATACTGGTGGTGGGATTGCCCCTTATTCATTGTCACTCTGTACAGTAAATAATTCTGTGAAAGATTTGTAATGCACTTCAGCCACAATAAAAATTAAAAAAAAAAAGACCATGATTTTGTGGTTTTATGTTTTGTATTGGTTTGGTTTGGTTTGGTTTTGCGGCCACACCCGGTGATGCTCAGGGGTTACTCCTGGCTCTGCACTCAGAAATTACTACTGACTTGGGACCATATGGGATGCCCGTCCTAGGCTAGTGCGGGCAAGTCCTAGGTTGCTTGCACCACTGCTCCAGCCCCTGATTTTGTGATCTTAATAAAACCTCTTCTGGACAGATCACCAACCAAAAATACAAAAAAAGTCCTATCATGATATAATGATATGGCTCAATGTTAGAGAACATGTCATGCACATAGAAGGCCCAAATTTTGACCCTTGCACTGCTCAAAAAGAAAAGTCTATACACAAAATATTCTTTTCTTTATGACTCATAGCATGTAAATTAAAATGTTCACCAGGACTTCTGGGTTGTTCCCACAACATTGTTATCGGTGTATCTATTCAATCCTTATTCATATCTTACCTTGAAAAAATTAAATTAAATTGAAAAAATTAAATGTAAAATAAAGGGGCTGAAGTGATAGCACAGTGATATGTTGTTTACCTTGCACGTTACCAAGCTGAGACGAACCCAGGTTCAATCCCTGGCATTCCATATGGTCCCCGAGCCTGCCAAGAGCGATTTCTGAGCAAAAAGCCAGGAGTAATCCCTGAGTTCTGCTAGGCGCAGACCCAACAGACAAAACAAAAACTAAATAAATAGAAGTACAATAAAGGTAATTAAACCATATGATTTGTCTAGAAAAAAAATGCTCTGAGGTAAAGAAGAGGGTTAGTTTTAGTTTCTTAAAAAGTGATTCCTTGTAATAAAATTGTAAACATAGTTAGAAGGTTGAAAACATAAAGGTTTACTGATTTTCATTGAATAATGTAAGGAGGAATAACTGTTAAATGAGACTAGTTTTTTCTAAATTTGCTACAGAAAGGGTAGCAATGATATTTCTCTAACTTTAACTGAATATTTTCCAACTCCTTGGTGAATAGACAAAGATGTAAAATTTGAAAACTTGAATCATAGGAAGAGATAATATTCAAAAAATAGAGATCAAGTGGAGTCTGAAAAAAGACACCACACCCCCCAAGCATCTAATTTTTGTCATATTTTCTTCTGTTTCAAAGAACACATTCTTATTCATCACAGAAAATCTGTAAAATAAGCCTCCATCTAGCCATTTTATAAATGTGATACTGAATTTCAAAGAGTTTATTTTCCTAAGAACGTGTTTACTAAGGCCAAAATCAGATACCACTTCACCTCTAAGAGAATGCAGTAAACTTCTAAATGTTCAACCTTAAAAGAAGAAAATTGAAGGGGCCAGGCAATAGCACAGTGGGTAGGGCATTTACCTGGCACACAGCCGACCTGGTTTTAATCCACAGCATCCCATATGGTTTCCCTGAGCCAGCCAGGAGTGATTTCTGAGCACAGAGCCAGGAGTAATCCCTGAGCACTGCCATGTGTGGCCCAAAATAAGAAAAGAAAGCAGGGAAGGAAGGAAGGAAGGAAGGAAGGAAGGAAGGAAGGAAGGAAGGAAGGAAGGAAGGAAGGAAGGAAGGAAGGAAGGAAGAAAGAAAGAAAGAAAGAAAGAAAGAAAGAAAGAAAGAAAGAAAGAAAGAAAGAAAGAAAGAAAGAAAGAAAGAAAGAAAGAAAGAAAGAAAGAAAGAAAGAAAGAAAGGAAGGAAGGAAGGGAGGGAGGGAGGAGGAAGGAAGGAGGAAGGAAGGAAGATAGAAAGAAAGAGAATAAGAAAGAAAGAAAGAAAGAAAGAAAGATAGAAAGAAAGAGAATAAGAAAGAAAGAAAGAAAGAAAGAAAGAAAGAAAGAAAGAAAGAAAGAAAGAAAGAAAGAAAGAAAGAAAGAAAGAAAGAAAGAAAGAAAGAATAAGAAAGAAAGAAAGAAAGAAAGAAAGAAAGAAAGAAAGAAAGAAAGAAAGAAAGAAAGAAAGAAAGAAAGAAAGAAAGAAAGAAAGAAAGGGAGGGAGGGAGGGAGGAGGAAGGAAGGAGGAAGGAAGGAAGATAGAAAGAAAGAGAATAAGAAAGAAAGAAAGAAAGAAAGAAAGAAAGAAAGAAAGAAAGAAAGAAAGAAAGAAAGAAAGAAAGAAAGAAAGAAAGAAAGAAAGAAAGAAAGAAAGAAAGAAAGAAAGAAAGAAAGAAAGAAAGAAAGAAAAAATACGGAGGGAGGGAGGAAAGAAGGAAGGAAAGAAGGGAGGGAGGGAGAAAGGGAGATGATAGATAGGTAGAAAACTGAAAATAGCAAGTATGTTCAAGAATGTGGGGAAATGATGGGAATGTAAAACAGTACCACTGATGTGGAAAACAATTTTGTAAGTCCAGAGAAGTAAACATCCCATAACCATGCAACCAGCAATTCACCATCCACACACATAACCAAGTTGCTCTGAAACAACAGATAATCTATGTGCAAGTTTTAAACAGAAACGTATATCTGATCACTGCAGCGCTGTTAAAGAAAGTCTTTACATGGGGAAATGCTGACTGCTTTGAAAACTGGTGATCAGAGCTTCCTCACTCCCTCCTCTCTCTTTGGAGTCTTTGTCCCATCCATCATTCCATAGTCAAGCTGGTGCTAAGGACCTACATTTGAGAGCTGTGTGCTCTTGGGACAAGTTGAATGTGACAATTTACTTGTTTTGAAGCCACTCGGCACAAGCCTCCTGTGTAGATTCTGTCGGTTATTTAAGCTGACACCAACCAACCTGGAGTATTCTGTCTCTCTTCAGTCTCTCCTTACCCGCAGGTACAATACCAAAGAACCATTCAGATTTCACTGGGAAAATGTTCAAAACTACAAGCATTACTCACAACAGCCAAAAGTTCATTCAAACAGATAAATGGGTAAACACAATGTAAGATATGCATACAATGGGAATATTGCTTACTTTTTTCAAAGAATGAAACTGGGGTGGGAGAGAAAGTATAGCAGGTAAGAGGCTTGTCTGGCACATTACCTCCCTCCCAATCCCACCCACCCAAGTTCAGTTTTTGGCATGATGTGTGGAAGCCTCATCATGATTGATTTCTGAGCACAGAGCCAGGAGTAAACTCTGTTCACCTCTGCCCAAACACCAAGATAAGAACAGGAGCAATACACAGAAGTAGAGCCTTTCACACCTATTGGGGTTCAATCCCCAGCATCCCATATGGTTCCCCACTCCTGCCAGGAGTAATTTCTGAGCGCAGAGCTAGGTGTAACCTCTGACTGCCACCAAGTATGCTCCCTCCAAAATACCAAGATAACTATTATTTTATAAATATAAAGAATAAAATTCTGAGGTATGACACATAATAAGCATTAAAAACAAAATATTTAGTGATTTACATAAGTCAGATAACAAAAGAAATTTATAGGGGCTGAAGAGGTGGCATCTGCCTTGCAAGCGCTAGCCTAGAATGGACCATGGCTCGATTCCCCTGCATCCCATATGGTCCCCTCAAGCCAGGGGTGACTTCTGAGTGCATAGCTAGGATTAACCCCTGAGCATCAAGCGGATGTGCCCCCCCAAAAGCAAACCAACAAACAAAAACAAAAAAGGAATTCATAGTTTTATTTATATGTTATAAAAAAAATTCATGGAGACACAAAATAGATTAAAAAGTATCAGGGTCTGGGGATAGGATAAATGAAGGTTTACTATTCCTGCTTAAGATGATGAAAACATTCTCAACATAAATTGGGATACCTTCACAACATTGTGAATGTAATCAATGTCTAGCAGTTGTGCAGTAAAAAATAGTTCAAAGGGAGATATTTGTGCGTGTTATACTTTGTAAGGAGGTTGAGTTGCTCATCAAAGTCACATAATGAGAAAGCAGCAGAGGTGAGAAAGGCAAAGCTTATCTGTCCTTATCTGTCCAAATCAGCTCTCAGATGCCAGATGGTTCCACCTTTCTAAACTCCCAAATTGAAGGAAATTGCAAATTACAATGGAGACACACACTTGCATTAATTCCTTTATTTTGTGTCAAAAAGAACTCTTTTATCTAATTCTTGTTTTCCTGACTCCCATGTTCAGAAGCTTGCAGCATTTCAAAAATTTTCCACGACCTTAGATGCAGGAGTTTAAGGATTTTACCTCCTCGCACATTTCAATCACCCTGACTGTTGAAATATAACATGCTTTGGGTATGTTTTCATTAACATAATAACCTTATTAAAATATGCCTTCTCATGAATTTCTATTTTCAGTGCTTAATCTTAAAACAACAACAACAACAACGACAACAACAATAAAGTTCTGGGGCCACTTGTACAACAGATAGGGCAATTGCTTTTGATCTTTGAAAGTGTCATGTGTGGCCTAAAAAACAAACAAACAAACAAACAAAAAGGAATTCAGTCCTGACTCTGTAGGAAGAACATTCAACTTCTGGCCTCTGCCAGTTTTGGACAGATAATATCATTAAATTACTCTTCATGATGGTATTTAAAAGAAACAAAGTTTGGGGGTTAGGGCACTAATATACTGGTTAAGGTTCTTGTCTTGCATATGGCTGATCCAGGTTTGATCCCTGGAACTTCCTTTTTCTTTTAATTAAAATTTTTTAAATACCATGGTTTACAGAGTTGCTCATAATACAGTTATTTCTGGCATTTAATATTTCAACAACAGTCCCACTACCAGTGTAACATTCCCTCCACCATTCTTAACCTTCAGCTTCTCAACCTCCCTGAAGCCTGACCCTTGGCAAGTACAAATAATTTACTTAATATTGCTTGGTACAACTAAATGCTAATAAAATTATTGGGAAAAATTCATTAAAAGAATATATGTGAAAAAAAAAAGAATATATGTGAAAATTTTCATATTTGCAAGGGGTCATTATGTCATTGGCTGAATGTTTACTAAGCTGTTTCATTGAACATTTGGCTATTGTTTTGTTGAGTTCATGCGGCTTCTATGAAAATTTCACATCTAATTTAGTCTATTTATACTGAGAAATTAATATTAAAATTATGGAGGTGTGCAAAACTTTGAGGATTTCTGGGACTGGGCTACTAAAGTTCATTTGGCAATCGAGGAATTTTGTGAAATGGTGGGTTGTTTGTTCCACAATCCCCAGAGAGGAAGAGGGATCCCCATGGCTCAAGTCCAGGTAGGACAGGAGACATAGGACTAGCAGCAATTCCAACATAGAAAATAATCCACAGACAGTTGGGAAGAAATAGCAGGCCAGAAACTCACTCGCTCTACCACATGGAACCACAAGCCAAAATGGCAGCTCCTCATCCAAGCCTCCAAAGCAGCCTTTATTGGGAAAAACAAAGCCAAGAGGAAAAGCCAGATGAGGAGGCAATTGGGAAACAAAGTTTTAACACACAAACCATAGGAACCAATCTAGCGACATCTAATTAGGAATCAATATGAGGACCAATCCAAAGGCCTCTACCAACAGTAAGTAGTTTGTGGGATTGGTGCTGAGACTTCTGAACTTACAGAAGAAGTATGGTGAGGAAACTGCTGGCCTTAACTCCAAAGAGTCCCTGGAGATGTCAACCACAAAGCAGGAATAGCTGAAGTTTTTAGCAGTGAGGAGTCTGCAGATTGGTAGAAGAGCAGTGAAGCTGGGCCATTGTCGTGGCAATTGTAGGGTAGATCTGTGTGTGCAGTTATCAGGACTTGAGCAGTGCAAGGGACCCACCCGACCGACCTTCAAGGGGCTCTAGTGAGCAATTACAAGACCAGTTTGTTCATGAGTTTGCAGGGCTTGGTTTGCCTTTCTTTCGAGAGTTAGATGAGTCTACGGTGCTGTTAAACATGGTGGTCAACTCTGCATCAGCATTGTCTTGACTGTCCCTGGAATTTCTTGTGGTCCTCTGAGCCTACCAGGAGTGATTCCTTAGCACAGAGCCAGGAGTAAGCACTGAGCATTTCCACGCATGCCCTCAAAATAAACCAAAAAATAAAAATGATGGAGGCAAATTTACCAAGCTATAAAAAAATAACATGAATTGGAAAATCGAGTTTCTGGCATGCTTGCCCACTGCCTTACTGGGAGACCGTGAAAAGTGAGTGACATATAATCGATGCTGACTAATGAATGTTTATTGTTGTTGTTGTTGTTAGATGTCAGAGATGACTTAGTCACTGCATCAATAAACGCGAGAAGTTTTATTTAATAATCTCTAAAGTTCCTTTCAGTCTGTATTTCCTAGAATTCTATTTTTATGAGAAAACTCAGGAGGCAATACAATCTTTCTGTCAATCTATATCTTCTAACCACCCTCTACTTTTTTGCCGGGGAAACTTTTTCCTCAACTTTCAAAGGTCGCTCTTGTTGTTAGCCATAACTTACTGTTTTCACACACTTGGGCAGCTCTTTTTTTCCCTGGCCCCATTCTCCCTCAGGTGGAATTGACACTTTCATGGCTTGGTGAGTGGAGTGTGAAATAATTAAATGTGACAAGCCTATTGCTTTCAGATTGAATCCAACTTCCAAATAGTAGGATTGATTTTCCTCCAACTTATGACAAGAAATGGGTCTGACAAGTTTCCATCCAAAAAAGACGCTTCGCTGAGAATTTCACACAGGAAAAAGTGGGGCCTATAATGAAAACTGTCTTTCATGTTATGATGTAACTCATGTGAGTTCAACAATCTAACTCATATACCTAACACCAGACTTGTCACTTGAACGAAGACCACCTAAACTTCCATGAAGTCATGTTTCAGAATTCAAGTCTCTAGTAAAATGTGTGATAAAATCCTAATACATTCATTGGTCACTAGCATATAAGGTGCAAATGATAACACAGTTCTTGAACATCTCCCTCTGGTGCTGTATACTCAGAGTTTATATTCCTAAATATTTTCTATCATGGTTTCCTTCCAACCTTGTTTCCTTCCTGTGCCCCCTCTTCTACCAGCTGAACCTAGCCTCTCAGTGTTATAGACCTCCATTAATGAAATTTTTACCATGCTAAAATTTACCCTAGGAAAATCTTGAGGTCCCATGAGGGGACCCCATGGCCTTTGGTGGAGAGATGCTGCTCTCAATGACAGCATTAGTTGTCTTAAAAAAACTTTGTAGATGCACAAGTTTCTGAATTTTCCATTGCTATAATAATAAAATTGTAGATTCCCTTAGAATCACCCTTTCTTGTTTGCAAGGCAAGGTACTTTCATTAATGTCATATTTCTGGCCTCTCAGGGACCTCCAGGAGAAGTGGCTTCTCTGAATGGTGAGTTCTGTTGAAAAATTATGGGAATATAAACCTTAGTGAGTCTCTTTTATTCGTTGATGATTTCTGTTTTCTGGTCTGCCTCCTAGAAGGAAAGTGTATTCTCGGTTGCTCTTTGCTATGTATTGTACATCTTTGGACATGTTGCCCTTCTTAGGGCTGTGATCCTCCATATCCACCACTGGACAGGTCAGTTTAATTTATGGATGAAGTAATGGCAGCCCCCTTAAATGCCAAACCCAAGCCACTTAGTCAAGAGCTGTAGCAGTAACATTGCTAAAATCTGGCTCTTTATGCTACTGGGTCTGTCTATCTCTTTCTGTCTGTCTCTTTCTCTCCACAAATTCTGTAGGGTCAGAATTGACACCCAAGTTGGCACTAGAATCAAATAACCATCTCCAATAATAGAAGGGAAAGTAAAAGGGAGTTTATTCAGCTAGCTGAGGTCCAAGTCTCATCCAATAGAAGGAGTCTTGACAAGAACCACAACTCAAGTCTCCAACCAGTTTATATAGGACTTTAAAAGCTCTAACAATTTAAAGATTTCTTTTCTTTTTTTTTTTTTTTTTTTTTTTTTTTTTTTTTTTTTTGGTTTTTGGGCCACACCTGGCGCTGCTCAGGGGTTACTCCTGGCTGTCTGCTCAGAAATAGCTCCTGGCAGGCACGGGGGACCCTATGGGACACCGGGATTTGAACCAACCACCTTTGGTCCTGGAGCGGCTGCTTGCAGGGCAAACGCCGCTGTGCTATCTCTCCGGGCCCTAAAGATTTCATTGGTTAATACAAGCAGTTCATCCTTCACCACTTACATGATTGGCCCATTTGCATTTGCACACATATCTCATCATGTCTTAGAACTGATGTCCTTATTCATTGCTGACTCAACTTTGTGTCCAGGGGTTCTTATCTGGTGGAATATTTAGACCCATCTAGTTCCTCTGTTTGAGTAGAAGAGGGTATATTTTGTGGTTTTATCTTTGGGCTAACACCCTCTCCATATGGGGGAATTGTAGCATGGAAAAGCCACTTTAAAAGTAGTAAGCTTTACCTGGAACTTGGGACCACCATGGCCCTAAGCCCAGTGGGTGATTCTCACAATTCTAGCCCAGTGGTAAAAGATGATATTATTTGATGGAACAAATATCATGTCCTACAGTTGTACCTGAGGGATAAGCCTGAAATCAGCTCACTTTGTCTCCATGTGGACTGGGAAAGACTGAACGCATGTATATATTTACATAAAGGTCACACGACTTGAAGCTTGAGGAATCCAAGTTCAAGCTGAAGCACTCACAAAACTGGGAAACAACATAGATTCTAGAGCCAAATGTGGCTGCATGAGCATCCGAGACTTGCCAAGTAGTAGCTTTATTAACTTTGGACTTGTTCCAGAGCTTCCCTGGCCTCCCTTTCCTACTCAGGAAACGGGAGAAAATATGCATGGAATTCAGGGCTACTGCCAGCATCAGATGTAAAGAAATTGGCACTTTGCCTGCACATAGAAAATACTCTGTCTGTGATGTCCTTAAAATGACTTTTATGTGGTTGTGGTTGTTGTTTTTGTTGTTGTTTTTATAATTATTCTTGATGCCTTGGGAACATGGCTTTTTCTTGAAAATCACTTTGTCCTCCTTTTGGAAAAGAAAAGAATGAACAAGACTCAGAATCCCTCCCCATCTAACTTTCGAGAACTAGATTGTGTAGACTTTCAGATTAAAAAATGGCGGTGCATGAGCATTTCCAAGGATGTGTGGATATTGGGATGGAATGAGGTGGGAGTGGGGTGTTTATGTCTATGTTCCACATAGCTGCCTTTTTTGCTAAATCTCTAAAAATATTACCATTACTAAAAAACACCAACAGAGGGCATCAGGATTTAATTCTGGGTGAGTTGCTCCCTGAGGCTAAGGTTTGGTTGTCTGACAGTTCTCGAAGCAAAGTGGTTTCCCCCACAGGCACAGGCACGTTCAAGATTCTGCCCAGCTTCTGACTGCACAGCTACCGCTGCCCCTTCCTTCCTTCCTGGCGCACTCAAGTGTGTGTGCTTGGGCTTCTGTTTCTAGAGTTTCTCCCCCAGGGGTGTCTGCCTTTGCCTGGGACAGGGGCTGGAGGCATTTATGGAAGCGGAACAGTGATTAATGGCATCCGAGCTCTCTCTGCTGAGTGCAGGAGGGAGCCATGTGGTTAGACTTCTTGCTCTACCCAAGGACTGCTCTTGTGTCTAAAGTGAAATCATGGAAACTTCCAGCAGGCATGCACAGAGGTCCTGAAGCACAGAGAAAGGGAATCTAGGGAAATACTGTCTGTACCCAGTGTTTTCACAACTCCCTGGGGAAAAAAATTGTTTAAAGGACTGGAAGAATAGTGCAGAAGTGAAGAAAGATGCTTTAGCTGTATCCTGCCTTATCCTCAAAGACAAGGAATTGAAGCAATGCACCTGTCTCTATCCCCAAGCCTGAGCACCACTGGAGTGGATGGGGGTTTTAATAGGGAATTCCAAACACTACACAGCCAATACACTGCATCTTTGGACCCTCATTCTGAACCTCCAACCTAATTACCCAAGAAACCTCAGGAAGGGCCCTGAGCATCACTTGGTAGATTTATTCCCTAAAAGTGTTATAGGGGCCAGAGTGATAGCACAACAGTAGGGCTTTTGCTTTGCATGCAGTAGACCAGGGACAAACCTGTGTTCAATCCCCAGCATCCCATATGGTCCCCCGAGCCTGTCAGGAGCAATTATTTTTTTTATTTTTGGGCCACACCCGGCAGTGCTCAGGGTTATTCCTGGCTGTCTGCTCAGAAATAGCTGCTGGCAGGCACGGGGGACCATATGGAATACCGGGATTCGAACCAACCACCTTTGGTCCTGGATCTGCTGCTTGCAAGGCAAACGTCGCTGTGCTATCTCTCCGGGCCCTGGAGGAGCAATTTATGAGCTCAGAGCCAGAAGTAACTCCTGAGCACCGCTGGTTGTGGCCCAAAAAAGAAAAACAAATATAAATAAATAATAAATAAAGTGGTATAGTTGGATAGTCCATGCTTTATTTTACCTTCTTGTTTGAGATACAAGTGCACTTTACTCTGATGTATTTACATTTCAATATCATGTGAAGGAAAAGAGGTACATTTGAAGCCAAGGATCTTAGTATGACCTGACACTTACTAGTTGCATCCTAAATGTGCAAAGAGTAAATTCCCAGAGGCTCCTTTTCTTAATCTGAATAAATGGAAATAATCTCGTCTTGATTTCCTTTGGGGTGGTGCTGAGCAGCAAAGGAGAGGGTAGTTACATTATGATATGTGAAAAAAAGCATGCATGAAAAAGCATCTTGGAAAATAAATAAGTGGTTCACATAAAGACTAATCTAGTCAGCACCTCTTGTCTTTGCAGCAGTGCTGGTGGCTAAGTAGGAACATTAGCTGTGCTTGTTGTCTTGTTGCTGAGCACTAAGAGGCTTTTAGAAGCACCAAGTTCATTCCCTCTCTATCCTTGCAGTTACCACACCAGTGAATTTACAGTCTATAAGTTGGGCAGTCCAGCATATCACCCATAGTTGGCAGGATATGCCAGGTATGAATCTTAGTGCAGATCCCAGAGTGAGTGACTACTAAATAAATGGGGGTCATCATTGCTTTACTAATTATCATGTGTCCCTAATAAAAATAAGGCATCATTCCTGATGCTGACTTGCACAACTGGAGACACTTTCCAGATGACCAATTCCCAAAGGCACCTGTCTCTACACTGATCACCCCCTTACTTCCACTGTCAGCTCTTTTATCACCTTTTGTGTCCTGGGCCATTCAAACAAGAGCTTGTGCCAGTTCTGTCACTCTGTCTGCCATTATGGGCCCTGCACACTTGTCAATAAGAACCCCTCTCTCCAGTCTGGGATATTTATTTTTCCATCTAGTTTTGTGGAAGAACCCCCTCATCTACTTAGATTATATTACAGGTCCAATGAGGAGGATCAAAATGAAGAGTAGATGGATCCATGGTCATAGAAGATCATATAATGTCAGTACTTGGACTACTACTATGAAATGTGGAATTTATTTTGATGCTCTTCTTTCCACTGCATTCCACTGAACCTTAAATTGTAGATGGAACCCCTAAAAAGAAGATTGCTAGGATCCATCTCTGCTATTTTCTTGTTTCTACAGTGATCTTCCCAGAAACCACCTGAGATTTTAAGCAAATCTGGACAAATTTCTAATAAACTATTTTTAAAGGTAATGAAAGGCTGCATCTTCAAAGAAATATAGATGAAGGGAAGGAAAGAAAGAAAGAGTAATGGATAGAGACAAAAGAAAATAGAAAGGGAGGAAAGGAAGAGGAGTCTGGGGAGATCCAGTCCTCCTTCCTGTAACAGGCTCTGAGCTTGCCACTTAGATATGTGATTTCATTTCATCGTTGCCTCTATCTTATCAATTAGAATTTGACACTCCTATTCGATAAATTAATAGGCATATTTAAGAAATTTGTGATGAGTTTCTCATTCAAGCCTGTGCTACCACAAAATTTGCAGACCTTTCAGAGCTGGATCTATAGCAAAGGGGTAGGGCATTTGTCTTGCAGGTGGCTGACCCGAGACTGACTCAGGTTCGATCCCCAGCATCCCATATGGTCCCTCATACCTGCCAGGAGTGATTTCTGAGCTCAGAGCCAGGAGTAATCCCTGAGCACCACCAGGTGTGGTCCTCCCCACTAAAAATTTTTTTTTAATTTGGGGCCAGAGTTATAGCATGGTGGTAGAGTATTTGCCTTGCACGTAGCTGACTCAGAATAGACCCAGATTTAATCCCCGGTATCCCCTAAGCCAGGAATGATTTCTGAGTTCAGAGCCAGGAATAACCTATGACTGCCACTGGGTGTGGCCCCAAAACAAAACAAAACAAATTTGTAGAACTTTCAAAATATAGGAAGGAAATCTATCATTTCAGGGATAGGATTTGACAAACCCTGACTTGTTTTTTTATTTGTTTGTTTGGGGGTCACACCCTTCTGCATTCAGGGCTTATTCTTTTTTTTTTTTTTTTTTTTTTGGTTTTTGGGCCACACCCAGTAACGCTCAGGGGTTACTCCTGGCTATGCGCTCAGAAGTTGCTCCTGGCTTGGGGGACCATATGGGACACCGGGGGATCGAACCGCGGTCTGTCCAAGGCTAGCGCAGGCAAGTCAGGCGCGCCTTACCTTTAGCGCCACCGCCCGGCCCCTCAGGGCTTATTCTTACCTCTGCACTCAAAGCTCATTTTTGGAAGACTCTAGACAACATACAGGGTGTTGGGGATTGGCTCCAGTCAGAACCCTAACCTTTATACCAGGCATCCTCAAACTTTTTTAAACAGGGGGCCAGTTCACTGCTTCTAAGACCATTAGACGGCCAGACAATAGTTGTTTTTTTTTTTTTCAAATTATGAACAATAATGACCCGAGGGCTGTAGTTTGATTACCCCTGCCTGAGAATAAGAGAGGAGAAGTTGAGAGACTGAGAGAAAGAGGATATTCGGAGAGTTTGACACACATCCACACATGCGCATAGCTGGCCTGGGTTGACTACGTGGCTAAACAGGACAGGGAGTGGTGGTAGAAACACTCTGTGAGCTGGATAAATTGTCCTCGGAGGGCCACATATAGACTATGGGCCATAGTTTGAGGGCCCCTGCTCTATACTACATAAAACCCAGTCCCTGACTTTCAGGCTGTGCATTTACAGACATCTCCCAGGGTTTCCGTTTAGACTCAAGAAGCCTTTTATTAGTTCTGTCATAAATGTCTTCTCTCTACACCTCCCTGTCCATCAGTTTTATAAATATGCTACCTACCTATCACCACAGAAAATATGCAAGCCTAAATACCTGTTCCTCCCCTCAATCTTTGTGTGATCAGATCTATTCTCTGTCTGCAAATATGTGTGCCGACATGTATGCATATAGTCACACAATATCTGCCTTCCTGTGCAGGTATGGGTACTATTTTCAGATTTGGTCAACTCTGCAAAAAAAAAAAAAAAATGCCAAGGAGATAGACTGGAGATACCCCGAAGAAAGACTTGGGTCTACCTGAAGATCTTGATGGGTCCTGAGCTATGATTGGTTTATTTTGTCAGACCCAAGAGACCCACCCAAGAGAGATATGGGCAGTAAGATAGACTAACATTAATGACTGTTTAGGTATTTGCAAGCTGACCTGGTGAGAGAGTCGGAAGACAAAAAGGGAATCCTGAATATCACAGCTAGGTAGTTTGTCTGTGACAGGGCTGGGGCAACAGGCAGCTGGTCTGTGGTTTAGGAAGAGATTCCCTCTAGCAAGGTGCAAAGCTAAGAAGGGTGAACAACCTCGAATTTCCTGCAAAATGGACAAGAAAATGCAGGCACAAGAAAAATAATCTTGTTCAGAATCATTTGCCTGATAGTTGTCATCAGTTTTCCATTTTGTCAGCTCTCCTACTACCCCTTCTAAGAACATGCACAGTCTTGCCAGGCACTAAGCTAGGCCTTAATGTTGTGCTTTACAACAACATTGTGGAATAAACTCTGTTAGTACACCTGTTTTGCTTTGTTTCGTTTCTAACCTATAGGAAAACTGGAAATTGGGAAGGCAAGAGAACTTTCGAAAGTCTCACAAAAACAAGTCCATGGAGGAGTTTGGACTTTTTGCCTTCTTATATTTATTTATTTATTTATTTATTTATTTATTTATTTATTTATTTATTTATTTATTTATTTTGATTTTGGGGCCATACCTGGCAGTAGTCAGTGGTTACTCCTGGCTCTATGTTCAGAAATCAAACCTGGCAGGCTCACAGGACCATGTGGGATGCCGGAAATCAAACTCAGGTTCATCCTGGGATACCTACAAGGTTGGTAGTGCCCTACCACTGTGCTATCACTCTGGCCCTAAAGTTTGGACTTTTACATACATTCTTGGACAGCTTGTCCCTCTTTATTCCTTTGCTTTCTCACTTGGGCAAGGTGAATGCCATTTTATGAGTAAATCAGAGGTTCCACTGGAAACCAAACCCTAATGATGCCATTGAAAACGGCCTTTTCCCAGACCTATACCAGTGATGATAATGTTTCTATGTGTCTTACTAAATGAGCTCATCTGGTGAATAGAGGCCATGGGTGCTGGGCAGAAAGATCAGAGAACTTTGAAGATTCTGTGGATGACCCAAAACAAGCCCAGGTGTGAGGGTCAGAAATGGAACTCACATGTGTGTTCTGAAAATGGCCCAGATTCCACATTTCTATGTTCTCTTACCTTGTCAAATGGAAAAGATAAAATGATGATGGGCCCCATCTGGAGACAGCTGAAAGGAGCCTGGAGGCTGTCTTAGCCCTTTACTCCCACTCCCCCATCAGGCATGCCCATAAATCTCAGCTTTTGGGATAGGAGCCAAGGCAGATCAGACACATTTCTTCCTCAAAGCATTGAATGTCTGGATATGTCAGGTAAACAGGACCATACAGGCTTTGCCAACATGGGAAGGCAGCAGCTCGTGCAGACTCATGTCAGTCACCAGCCTGGTAGACCCTCTATGCAAGAGTCATGCTCTCTGAGCCCAAACGCCAGACCCCCTAGAAAGCCAGTTACCCACCTCCCACCTCTCCCTCTGCTACTCTGTGTGGGTCACTATGGTCATCTTACATGGGCTTTTCAGAACTGAAGGGTCCCTTGAGCAAATTGACAAACAAGGCAACCTGCCTCAACCCTGTCCCTCATGGTTGAATCATTCACTTCCTTCTTTCTTTTCTTCCAGATCCTCACTGGGTTTCCCAAATTTTGAAAGTCAAAGAGATATTAAGACTTGTTTGCTCAGATGAGACAAGGCTTCTGATTATTAAAACCCAGTGTTTCAAGGTAAAAGCCCTGGAATTAGGCAGACTTGAGTTCCCCTCTCTCGTCTGCCATGCAGTGACTGCGCACTATTAGGCTAGTAGCTTTACCTCTCTAGGCCTTCCATCAAAATTAGAAAGAGGGACCCAGAGCAATAAGACAGTGGGTAAGGCCCTTGTATTATATGCAGCTAACCCAGCACCGCATAGTTTCCCTGAGCCTTCCAGGAATGATTTCTGCACACAAGAGCCAGAAGTAACCCCTGAGCATTGCCTGCTATGGCAAAAAATAATAAAAGAAAAACTAGAAATAGTAGTAGTACCCCTATAAAAGAGTTGTTGAAAGGATTACCTACACAATATACATAAATTTCCTGATCTTTAGCTATGTGTCTTATTATATGAACCCATCGAGCAAACAGAGGCCAAGGGTGCAGGGCAGAAAGATCAGAGAACTGAAGATCCTGTGCATAGCTCAAACCAAGGCCAGGGTGGGCATGATAGGCCCCAGCAAGTTAAAAGAAAGTGTGTTGTAGTGGTTTTCTAGGTAAAAGTTTGATATTTTTGTGGGCAGCATAAATTATCCCTGCAGGAAGCTCTGCTCACCCCCATGGTCCAGCTCCAGTCCTTCTCTTTCCTTTCCAGCCCTTTCCCAGACTTCCACCACAGTACCTTGGGGCACCTGCATTCCTTCTGTCCAGTCCCAGCATATTTTCTGCTCAGCTCTACTCAGCCCTGCTCATTCTCCCTCACTCCAGGCATTGCTCTCCTAAAACCTGTCTCTGCTTGCACTTCTGCCTGGTTGCTCAGATATCTATCCCTGATCTGGTATCTTCTTCAGCAGTCTTAAGGAGGTTCCCAGATTTAGATTTGCCTAGTAATGAGCTTGTCTATTGCTTTAGGTGAAAGCAACCCTGTTTTCTTTCTGGCTGTTCTGAATAACACCCCACAGGATCCTAACCAGGATAGTATCTCTCCTAGGAAACCCTGACTTCCACACACAAGAACTGATATGAATCCTTTTGAGTCAGAATGCAGAAGGTTCTTAGAGGAAAAGAAAAACATTTGCTTATATAATCGATCAATATTTATTTTACCAAGCATCACCATAAAAAGAAGGCTATCATTATGCAGAAAGCTTCCTAGTCCCCGCCTTCAGGAAATTGTTGGGAAACAGACAGAAATACTGACAACACACAGTGAAGAGGAGAAAGTTCTGGTAGCTGGTGAGGGTTCAGAATGAGGTGCAGAGGCTCTGTCTCCTCCATCAGGAATGAAGAAAGTTCTTGTAAATAATCCAAGCAGAAAGAGAATGATGGATACAGAGGAGAAATGGCACACACAGCCCACACGTGATACTGTAGTGTTGGGAGGAAGTCCAGAAACTCCACACGGTTGCACCCTGGCACGAGACAGTAGCACAGACTCAGGGATATGTATGCTGAAAATTCCCAGAGCTTTCCCTCCTGAGGTCCAAATCCCAGACATTTCTTTCAGTCTCACCCTGAGAGGGACTTTGTTATATTTTCCTTTCTCGCGTCACTCGCTCTCCAATCCAGGTTTTGTGGGTGTACAACCCAGCGGTTAAATGAGATAGTGACAAATCAGAATCAAATGGGGTTTTGTACATGGTTTCACCTTACAGAGAGAGGAGACAGGCCAAATACTACTGAGAAATCTAAAAAGAAGCACAAAATTTCATTGCAGGTCCTCTCTGAAGAAGTGAATGGGGAGAGAGGTTGTGAAGGACTGGGAGCAAAAAAGAACAAACAAAACATGACAAGTTCCTCAAAGGGATCAACATCTTGGCTGAGTTCTGAAAGCAAGAAAGGCAGTGGACAGCCAGGTAAAGGGAGGCATGGTATTGAACACGGGATGGTAGGCACTTAAAGACTGGGGAAATGATAACCCTTCATTATAGTCGGGGAAAATTTAGATGGGATTAGAGATAAATATTTGGAGAGAGAAGCAGACCCTAAAAAACTTAAGTCCTCTGGACTGAGATGCTGCAGCCAATGTTCTCCAAGGAGATTCAAAGAGAATCTACATGTTCAAGTCCATCCCTGTCAGTGTCCCTCATGTTTAATTTCTTCTTTTTTGGAAGACGCATCATTGCACTCACGTAAAAAACTCCCAAGAAGTTGAAATCCCTCACCATTATGGAGAATTTCTTTCATAAAATCACACAGGCATGGGCCGTTTATGGTAGAATGAAACATTTCTTATAGAAGATAATTTTTCATATCCGTGATCATCAGACTCTGGAAACTAGCTTAAGAGCTATAAGTCTTTATTACTCTGGTCTGCAGGGCACCTCATACCCAACACACCCGTTTATATCTCCTGAGCATGGACCCTCTTAATGTGTTCATCTTTACTGTACCTTCCTAATTGGACTTACTGTGGCCTTGATTACCCTGTCTCCACAGATTTTCAGGTACTTCTCTGCTGTTTACTAGAACACCCTCTTGCAATGTACAGCAAAGACAACTTTATACACGCAAAAGTAGCCTTTATGTAAGAGGAGAAAGCTTGAACATAAACTGGATACTTGCCATTATAATTCTTTAAAAACTATAATCTCTTAACTATAGCTCCTCCACACAATGTGGAATCAATCTTCTTGCCAAATTAACACACAAGGTGACACTTGAGGAAAGGGTCGTCTACCTGAGATAAGGACCAGATCAAAAAAGCAGCACAGGACTGTAATATCTCTGTGCGAAATCTCTGCTCCTTTATCCAGGGTGGCAACACCTGGACTTAGAGTGGAAAGATTATTACTAGAAACTGTATGAATCTCTTCTTTTTCTTGGGTTTAGGAGAAAAGAATGTGTTGGTATTCTCCAAAAAACATAGTGTACCTTCTTTGTCCCTATTAGAGGCAAGAGAGAGCATTTTCTCTAAGTCACACTGTATTAAATGCAAACCACTTTCTCCAAGTCATGCCTTTGCTTTAAAAGAAAGTGACAACAAGGAAAGCATATCAGTTGGTTCTTAAGAGCCTGAATATCAAAACCTTTCTCCTAGGCAAATAGACCAACATCTGGAAAAGTGCTCACCTAATGATTCTTAAAAGGACTTTTACATTAGAACCCTTTGAAATAATAATAATAATAAAACCAGCTTTCACTGATTTAAGCTAAGAAGTATGAAATGTTTTAGAAACCTAGGAAGTCTCGGTGTCAAGTTCCCTGAAAAAGGACCACTTGGAGGATATCAGAACCTAAAGCAACTTTATTTCTTTGGTTGTACTCTGTTTTTTTTTTTTTTTTTTGGGTCACACCCGGCAGTGCTCAGGGGTTACTCCTGGCTCCATGCTCATAAATTGCTCCTGGCAGGCACGGGGGACCATGTGGGACGCTGGGATTCGAACCAATGATCTCCTGCATGAAAGGCAAACGCCTTACCTCCATGCTATCTCTCCAGCCCCGTGTACTCTGTTTTTATTCTCTCCTTTCCCTCCTCTTCTTGTTCCTACTTTATAGGCATTCTCTGCCTTCTGCCTGAACTTGCACCTCGAGCCAGTCACACCTCCAGTTCTTGATTTCTCTTTGAAAAGCATCATCTTGGGGCCAGAAAGATAGCATAGCAGTAGGGCATTTACCTTGCATGCAGCTGATCCAAGACAGACGGTGGTTCAAATCCCAGCATTCCATATGATCTCCCGGACCTACCAGGAGTGATTTCTGAGCACAAATCAGGGAGTAACCCCTGAGTGGCTGCTGGTGTGACCCAAAAACCAAAAATAAAAATAAAGTATCATCTACCAGTTTATTCTTTGGTCTATTACTCAAGACCAAATTCCAGCAGAGAAATCTAATATGACTTGGTCTGTGCCTGGCTACTGGTCCTATAGTCATTCCCCCCAGACTACTTCAAAATATTTAAAAGGGATATGCATATTTCCTTTCTATATTTCTTTAGGTATATTTCCTTAATAGTTATAATTCTTATTGTCTATTTCCTTATGTAGAGGCAGTTTTCTCCATTCCTTTTAATGAATCTGTTTAGCAGGAAATTTTAGTAGATAAGTGTCTCTTGGAATCTGATTTCATGTTAGAACCAGGACTAGAGATTATTTGGCTTGGTATTTTTATCCCCATATACACCAGTAGTATCCTGTGGCATTGTTCTTTTCTGTATAGGCACATTAAAATGGGGAAATTGTACGTATAGAAAGAAGTTCTTATTTAATATGAATAGGAACTTCTTTCTATACATAAGATTTTCTCAATAAAGACAAATATTACATACAATACATACAGGCATTAGACAGACCTAGTGGTAGCCACCATGCACACTTACACACATATAGACAGACAATAAATATTGATCTATATCTTACAGTTGAGAAACTGTCCCAGGTGAAATAGGTCAGAGTGCTTAAAAAATATAAACCTAGCAGGTAAAATAAAGGTTTTCCAACTCTTAGGCAAAAAAAAATCATTTGTGAGGGTAAACTTTGCTGAAAAAAGGCTTCCTTGGTTAGATAGTACATAGAACATTCTCAAAACAATCATAATTTTCAAGTCTAGAATATTAAGTAATATGATGACCACTGTAAAGGTAGTTTATACCATGAAATATCATCTAGTGGGTCTTAGCATCCAGGTTCCTTTCTGCAAGCAAACCATAAATATTGGAATTATGATATAATAGTAGATTAGCTTGAATTGGAAATAAGTCACAAATACATAATCAAATGACCCTGTAGCAAGAGACTATAGCATGCAGTTGCCTATTCCAATGATATCTGTGGACATAAACATTCAATCATATTAGCAGGCATATTTAAATGTAAAATAAATAGATTAGAATATTTAGCAAGAAATTACCATAATGAGCACTGTATTTGAGTCTAATATAAAATAACACTGTAATGCAAAACTAGGTTACCAATCCGTATCTCCAAGAACCACTGTGAGCAAAGTTATGGTAGACATATTAAAATGAAGATACATAAAATATCTTATACTGAGCAGTGTAGTGGGAGTCCTTGGCTTCCATATGCATTCTGCACCTGTTCCTGTAGATAGACATCTATAAAAAGCAGTTGATTGTACATCTGCTCAATCTAAGCAGCTATATCTGTTGCTGAAGGTGTCTCAGAGATATAGAAGAGAATATAAGAGCCTGGAGAGATAGCACAGCGGCGTTTGCCTTGCAAGCAGCCAATCCAGGACCAAAGGTGGTTGGTTCAAATCCTGGTGTCCCATATGGTCCCCCGTGCCTGCCAGGAGCTATTTCTGAGCAGACAGCCAGGAGTAACCCCTGAGCACTGCCAGGTGTGGCCCAAAAACCAAAAAAAAATAAAAATAAAAATAAAAAAAAGAAGAGAATATAAGCTTTAGTGTTTCTCCTCTTCCACAGTTTCTTCCCTTCTCTTCATTATTCTCTGGGGCCAAAGGTGTTCGAGACAACTACTATTTAGACCATTGTGTTTCTTTGTGCAGTTATTCTAAACACCACATATAAGTGACACAATTCTGTATTTATCCTTCTTTTTTTGATTTACTTTATTTAACATAATTTTTCTCTAGTTCCATCCATGTTGCTGCAAGTTGCATGACGCATCATCCCTTACAGCTACGTAGTATTCCATTTTTATATATGTACTAAACCTTCCATTTTCACTCACCAAAATAAAATTTTGAAGCTGGAATTGTCGATTACTGCTGTGTAAAACATTGTCCCAATGAATTGGTAATTTAAAAACTAATAAACATGTGTTAGATCACATTTTATGAAGATCAGATATTTGGTAAATTTTAAAAATCTTGCATGTAGATGAGTCCATGTATTAGCTGTGACTGCTCTCATATGAAGGTTTCTCTATGGCTGGACAGAGCCTTCCATGACTGAAAGTTAATCCTTCTTTCCTCATGATGCCTCAATTCTTTCACCAAATATGCCTTTTCATGGTCTTCTTGCATATCTTCATGACATGGCAGCAAGTTTATTTCCTGAGCAAGCTGGACTGAGTCTTTTATGGACTGAATTCAGAAGAGTTGCACTGAGCCTTATTCCATGTCCAAGAACTTGAATACCAGGTAGAGAGAAACATTGAGAAACTTCTTATACGTGAATACCAGAAGATACAACACTAGAACAGATTTCTGGGGACTGTTTTACTCTTTCCTAATTCAATGGCCATGTCAGCATGCCCCCATGGATTAACAAAGAAGCGTGCTTTTAGATGAAGTCTGAATCTCTTGTTTTATGTTCAGAATTTAAGCCCACTTTTTCATGTGCCTGAGAGTAAAAGATCTGTACAGATGGTTAATCACATATCCATGATTTGTAGGACACCATTCACTAAGAGATCTGTTCTAATTTCCCTGGAAATATGTTGCTGAAACCCCTGCAGAGATGTGCCTAGCTCAGTGTGCTACTCCAAGGGGTTGATGCCCATATATATTAATTCATGACAATGATTAATAGCAGGGGTTGAAGGGACCATACTTAAAAGAAGGTAAGGGAGGAGTGAAGAAACTCATATCTCTTACAGGGAAAATCTGAACAATCAATAGCTTTGACATCTACAACACTGGCCACCTTTTTAGACTCCAAGAGTTGGCAAGAAAAATAAGGAGCTAAGTAGAAAATAATAAAAGAAAATTGTATGTGCTCATTGCCAAAAAGGAGTAATTCTAGGGAAAAGGTTACATTCTGAGGCCTGGAATGACAAAATAATGAACGTTTCAAACCCTTTTTAAATGTACGGAAATATTTAGTGCCAGAAGTCAGAAGATCTGGCTCCTAATTCTCAAATCAAGTGAACAGCACTTAGATTTATTTAGTATTGAGGTTGTATTTAGTATTTATGAATAAACTTAATTAATTTATTAAATTTTATTTTGTATTTAGGTACAAGGTAGACTTGTCCAGGACTCAGGAACATTTCTTACCTTTTTACAAAATAAATATTTTTTTCATCTTGATTGAGCATAAGAAGTCATCATCTGGGGTCAGAGTGATAGCAGTGTCAAGGCCTTTGCCTTGTATGCAGACAGTGTGGGATGGGCCCAAGTTTGATCCCCAGCATCCCATATTGTCCCCCAAGCCTGCCAGGAGTGATTTCTGAGTGCAGAGACAGGATTAACTGCTGAGTGCTGCCAGGTGTGGCCCAAAAACAAAAACAAATAAAAAAAAAGTCATCTCCAACAACATAAACCTGCCACTTAATATCAATACAAAATTACATAAAAATAATCTGTCCTCAGACCAGGAAGAGAGCACAAAAAAACTGAAACACATTTTTTGCATGCAAGAGTCCCCACATGGTCTACCTGGACCCCTGAGCACTGCTGGGTATGATCCCCAAGAACCAAATAGAAGAAGATTTTATACAAACCTAAAGATGCTTCCCCAAATAAGTAAGTTTACAAAGAATTTTAAGACCCAGGATAGAGTTCAGTGATAATGCATAGGCCTCATATGGCTTTGAGGGCCCTTGATTGAATCTCTGCATCACAAAAGTAAATTAAAATTCGACAAAACCCAAAAGAATAATCAGATATCTGGGCCTCTGTTTCCTCTGGTAAGAAGAATAGACCTTGCATGATGCTGTTTCAAATACCAAATTCTGGAAAGCATTTCTATATTTGATAAAGTCCAAAAAAAGTACCTTTCTGGCCCAACAATGTTTGGAGACCCTTATAATTCATGTCCTTGAAAACACAGCTGCTTCCACTTCAGGCATAGGAGCAGCTTAGGGTGAAAGAGCTGTTCCAATGCTCCAGACACAGAAATCAATAGAGTTATCTGCCACAAGGGCCTCGGCGATAACAATAATAATAATCACTTTTCTTGCCGGCTTTATGAGCATATTAGAAGCAAATATTGGACAAGATTCTTTTTGGCTCCCAGAATGTGAAAAAATGAATCTTGGAAGTTGTGGGCATGTATGTACTTTGGAACATGGACTAACAGGAGGCAATTCAGCAGACAGCCAGAATGAAGACAAAAGCAGGTGCAGGAAACAGAGAGAATAAGGGAGTGAGACAAGGGGAGAGTCCCAAGGCTTTACCAGTTGCTGGTTCCAAGGATTTCTGACAACCAGCTGCATTCCTACCCTTGACATCCTCAGAACCATTTCTCTCCTTTAGTTTTTAAAAAAATAAACAAACCTCTGCTTTATATAAGTTAGAAGGTACAGTTCTGGTTTCTGTAATTCAGAATCAAAAGAGCTCTAAATAATATTCTTCCTATTAAAGGACTTTGTTTTGATTTATGATTTCCATAAAATTGAGATTGGCATTCTTTTTTTAATTTTCCTTTTATTTTTGGGCCACACCTGGTGACTCTCAGGGGTCACTCCTGGCTATGCGCTCAGAAATCGCTCCTGACTTGAGGGATCATCTGGGAGCACATGGGGATTGAACCATGGTCCATTTTGGATCAGACGCATGCAAAGCCAACGCCCTAACTCTGTGCCATAGCTCTTGGCCCCGAGACTGGCATTCTTGTTGCATGAGGCTGCCAAATTACTGAAAGATATGGGACCATGATGGCAATTAGGATGTGGATCAAGGATCCATAGCATCCAAGTGTAAATCCCTTCAGACAAATCCCTCAACCTCTCTGAGACTCAGTTTCTCTAGCAAATCTGAAACCTAGTGGTGGTGGTGGTCGTCATAGTCATAGTAGTAGTAGTAGTAGTAGTAGTAGTAGTAGTAGTAGTAGTAGTAGTAGTAGTATTTAATCTGAGGATTCAAGGCATTGTTAAATGCTCAATGCAGTTTTCATTGCTTCACATTATAAGAAAATATTTGGGAGTCCTGACTACAATCTGCACTTTTTAAAAAAAACCATTTAGCATTATACACATACCCAGGGAAAATGCCTTTGGAGTGCTGAAGAGAGTCATTGTTCTTGTGATAATAGGATGACCTTAAAGTAATCAACATTTCATGATGGAATTGGCTCTCCCTGCCACGTGAAAGAGAGCTACAACCTCGAGTTTCAGATTGAGAGCCCCCGGTGCAAATTTGCATCCTCATTCAAAAATCCTGAAAATAGGGATTGATAATTGAGATTCTGGCTGGAGCAGAGTGAACAAAGATGCTATAATTAAATTCTGCATAGGAGCTAACTAACCCATTTGTGTGTTTTCTTCCTTTGTGCAAGAGGGGAAGCACATTATCAGCATTTCTATATTTCCAACCTATCACTTGGTTGGGTAAGACTTACAGGTCCTGGAGTGATGGAGGAGGAGGAGGGAGATGCCCTCCACATGATCTCTGAGCCATAATTCATCTTTCCAACGCTTTTGCGAGTTTTGACATTAACTCTAGGAAGTTCACGCAGGCTGTGTTTTTTAGGCAGCTCTGAGAAGTTATCCTGAATGTGACAGCCAGTTATCATATCTGCCTCCCAATCCAGACCCTCCCAGCCTGGTCATTGCAGTCACCTTGAAGAAAGGGCCTGGGAGCCAATGTCCAGCGTAGGCCTCCGGAGACTGCTCAGCATTCAGAAGCTCTCCTGTTGCAGAGTTTCGTGATTGGCAGTTAGGGTGAGCATTGGAGGACACAAAGTTATTCGCTCACTCCAGACATGTGGCAAAGGTATTTGCTTCTTTAGGAAGGAAGTGATTCATCAGTGGGAGAGCACTCTTTCAGCAAAGTTTGCTGCATGAGCGTGTGTGTGTGTGTGTGTGTGTGTGTGTGTGTGTGTGTGTGTGTGTGTGTGTGTGCGCCTGTGTTGTGTGTATGTGTACTTTTTTATCTTTTTATGTGTGTACTTTTAATTTAAAGGATTGGAAACATTGAAAGCTTTAAGATCTCGTACTCCTTACATTAATTTGTGCCTAACTCAACATAGCCTGCTTTTCTTCTTTAGAATGAGTGAGTCTGCTTATCTTTGGCTTTCTTCTATCAACGTCTACAGAAAGAAAATAGTCTTTGAGAGAAATAGGTGGGAGAAAAGGAAAGACAGGAGTGCAGGATGGACTGAGGAGCAGAATGGGCAAAGGGGGAAACAGGGAATGCGGTGTGTTTACATTTGTTCCAAAGTTGAGCTGAAGAGTACATGAGAACCGTTCGGTAATTGCACTCATTATGGCTGTGTAGAATTCTTAGCTTTTCTATTAGCTAGAGTAGCATAATATTCACCTTCTGGTTATTTGACCTAATGTTCAAATTCAGGGGGAATAAAGTCTTTTCGGAGAATTTAATCTTCAGTGATTTACTTAGCATAGGCTGGCTATGTCACCAAATGCTTTTAACTTTGGATGACTAGAAATTCATGCTATTACCAGTTACTCCTGTATTTTCAAAACCCACCCCAGCACTTATTCCTAAAACTCTTGATCCTAATTCTATAATTGAATAAATGAATTCCTTTGGGCAATAAGGCAAATGTATTCTTTCATTAAAGATCTTTCTCAGATCAAATAATCCTATCTTAAGACTGCTAAAAATGTCACCATCCATTGAAGAATAGCTGATGTTTTCCCAAACATATTCAAGTACATGTTCTCATAGTCTAAATCAGTATTTTTTTTAGCTTTAATACCTGCATATCAGCATCTGTCTTGCATACTGGTCCATAGTCGAGCAATTATAACCCAGATGCTACACTAATGGTTTTCCAGTTTTCTACACCGTCCATGAACTGGTAGTTGAAGACTATTGCTTCACAGTGTTTACCTATATTTGATTGTAAGCATTTGATTAACCAACAACTTGAAGATTTGAATCCATCTCTCCCTGTTTTCCTTCCCCTCCATTGTATAACAATAACTATAGGACCAAAAACAAGTCACTTAAACTCTCTGGGCCACTACTTCTCCTTAGTAATATGGACATAAGAAAATCTCCTGCTACTCCATGTTGTCCACCGAGCTTTGCCTGGAATAATCCCTGAGTGAAATGCCAAGAGTAAATACTGAGCACAACTGGGTATGGCCCAAAGATTTTAAAAATAGCAAATCTTTCTTCCTGAGATAGTAAGAAGGGTTGGTGCCCTGTAAAATCACCCCACATGCCATATCTCCAAGCCCAGGTAAATAAGGCTGAATCAAGGCAGCACAAGAAATAATACAGGCCAGGCCGAGGGTGATACACATGTAGTCTTCCATTCTACTACCTTGTATGGAGAGCAAACTGCCTTCCAGAACTGGCTTTTTTATTGAGTACAGGGACAAGCCCCAGGTGGGGCAGTAAGGACAGTTTAAGGACAGATAAACCAGAGTTCCAAGTAAGACCATCTCTGTTTGGGGTAAATCCAACTTGTAAACAAACAGACAAAGGAACCAGGGATGACCTCTGGTTTAGGTAAAATAAGGTCAAACCTAACAGTACCCTTTCATGAGTCTTCTCACCAGCTCATGCTATTGCTTTGTTCAATAAATAATGTTGTTTGTATTTAACAAGTTAGGGCTCTAAAGACATAATTTAAATTTTTTTTGGAAGTTAGGCCCCTTTTCACGGATTCACATAATATTCAAGATCATGAATACATAATGTATTCTGTGCTGAATGCTTTGAATGTATTTGCTCTGGAGAATCCCAGCCAATAACATCACATAATGGGTGTCCTCTATGGGATGTCACCTAGGTGACACTAAACATTAAGCTGCACCTGTGATCTGACAGAGGCACTGGTGGAGAAGGAGAATTTGGCGGCTCAATACATGCCCCAGAAAAGAGAATAGAACCTGGTGAGGATAGCACCCAGCCTGCCTGTCTACCCAGGCTCAACTGAAATACCAATTGATCCACAGAGCAATCTAGGGCTCTTCACTCCTAGTGACCAAAATGAATTTTCTACTGAATCTGTGCACTTGTTTCACTTTATTAGTGTAGCCCTGAATTAAAAAAACCAAGGCAATGCTCTCGGCCCTCAGCAGGCACCAAATATAAAGGGTTTCCAATTGCCTCTACATTTACAATCTGGGCCTGAAACTCTCACCCTCACTCTAATTTTCAGATTAGGTTCTACCATGTTGATATTCTCCTGGCTTCCAATTCGAAGTCAAGGCAATTAATAGTTAGCAAACACCTGCTATTTGCTAAGGTTGTGTTAAGTAATGGGATTCAGCAAGGGGCCACCTGTGTCCCTTGGCCTCTTAGATGTTTGAAACGAAGGGAGTGATCACTAATTCCATTCTGTGGAATGAATGGAGGATTTTCCTGCCAAGGTTGTGTCCTATCAAAGAGCTGCAAGCTGAGAAGGGGAGAATAAGTTGGAAATTTTATAAGGAAGTAAGAGAAGATATAATATTCTAAGCAGTATAGCCTGGAAGTAAAAAGAATTTATGCACTTATGACAATAGAGATGAGGGCTGGAAGGACCGGCCCATGGTATGAAGCTTACCAACAAGAGTGGTGAGTTCAGTTAGAGAAATAACTACATTGACAACTATCATGACACTGTTAGTGAGTGAGGGAAATAGAATGTTTGTCTCAAATGCAGGCAGGGGGTTGAGGAGGATAAAGATGGGGGGGGGGGACATTGGTGATGGGGATGTTGTACTGGTGAAGGAGGTGTTCTTTATATGACTGAAACCCAACTACAAACATGTTTGCAATCATGGTGCTTAAATAAAGATGTTAATTAAAAAGAAAAAGAAAATGAAGAGGAGCTGGACAGATGAGTCAAAGAAAAGACTAAGAGCTTGCTGTACATAAACCCTGGGTTTGATTTCTCTACTTCAATGTCCTCCAAATACTGCAGGAGTGTTCTCTACCTCAATGGGTACAGTCCCTTAGCATCAAGTTGGAAGCAATCCCTAGTTCTGCTGAATGTGACCCAAAATAATTATAAAACGAGACAAAGGAAAGTCATAAGAATAAAACAATCCCTTTTCTCTTTTTCTTCATTTCCTGCTTTGCTCTAAGTTGGAGACTTCAATGAATATTAAGCTCTACCTTTTAGCTACAGCTTGAACTACAGCTGTTCCACACAATCTATTCAGTACCTCCCATATTGGTTCAACCTTTGGGTCTCTCCTTCCTCTTAATCCCAAAAGAGATTTGTAACACATTGAGTGGTTGTGTTTTTATTACTCCAACTCATGCATTGGAGTTATAATGGGATATGAAAGGGAAATGGGGTGGAGTAAGGAGGGGAGATTTGCAGAAGTCATTTATTTTAGCTGAGATTACAAGGGTAAAGCTCCTGCCCCCATCAGCAAATTGGAATCCTTTCAAAGAAAATGGAGAAATTAGAGTTTAATCTCTTTCTCCCCACATGAGAACATAGGAAAAAGGCAGTCACCTGAAAATGAGGTGAAGACTCTTTCCAGGCACTTAATCTGCATATGACCTGATCATTCACTTCCCAGGGAGGTGAGAAATAAATCTATTGTTCGAACAAGTCAATCTCTGATTTCCAGGATGCTATAAGAATAACAAGATCTAAGACAGGACTGATTTCTCCCATCCTCCACCAATGGCAACCCATCTGCCTAAAATCTTATCACACATGTAATTTGTATGATGGTATTCTGATTGTATCACTTTTTCCTGGTGTGCCAAGACACCCATTTCTGGCATCTTCTTCCCAGGGAACATGTCTCACTATGTGTTTTTCTATGACCATTTTCTCATTTGCCACATTTTGGTTTAAAATCCTTCAGTGACTCTGCATTAATCTTTAGGCAAAGCCCTTTCCCAAAAAATAGCTCACAGATCCTAGTCCCTGTCAAGTGGGCCAACCCTTCCTCCACCATGTACCTCTGCTCACTCTCCCCTTCAGCAATGTGGGAAAGACCCTTTGCTCTCTCAGTTCTGCCTCACTCACCTTCCTCCCCTCTGAGACCTCATACTTGCTGTTCCTCTGGCTTCCCCCACTCAGTCCGGCCTCTCATTCCTCTTTATTTGGGGAAATCTAGGAGCCACACCCAATGGTGCTCAGGGTTTGCTCCTGACTCTGGATTTACGAATTACTCATGGTGAGCCTTTGTGGAACATATAGGCTGCCAGGGATTGGACCTTGGACAGACTCATGCAAGGAATATACCTTAATCACTGTACTCCTGACCCCTCAATTCCTCTTTAAAATCTCAGTTTATCTCCCTGCCACCTCTGCAAGGAGACATTTTCTGTCACTTGTTGATTTTCTGCAGCTACTGAGATCTTGTGCTGGTTGTCTCTGATGTGGGGACTGTTCTGTACATGATGGGAACTGTAACAGCGTCTTGGTTACTTATATTTCTATTACTTCCCTCAAACATAACAACCAAGAGTGTCTCCAGATATGAAGTATCCCCTGGTGGGGCAAAAGCACATGTAGTGCTGGAGAGATTATTAGTCAGGAATCATACATATCTAGACCTGAGTTCAAAACTTTAAATGCATGGTCATGAGCACTGCTGGTTGTGTTCCTTAGGTTACTAAGCATTGACAAGATGCCCTGCTAGTTTGTGGCAGTGCAGGGTCTAAGCACTAATATATCTTCAGGCCCTAGCACAGAACAGCCTGACCCAGTTAGCTATCTATCACTGAGAGTGGCACTAGTTATAGGCCAAGCCCCCCAAAAAATTGCAAGGATGGATCAACAAATTGAATCTGACCTTAAGAATTGTTTATATATGTATATATACACACACATATATGTAAAATGGAATATTATGCAGCTGAAAGAAAGGACAAAATCATGCAATTTGCCACATAGATGGAACTAGAGGGCACCATGCTTAAATAAGTGAGTTAGAGGGAAAGGGATATATAGAGAATATTCTTTTATATATGTCATTTAAAAATATACAGTAAGGGAGCAACAAGCATTCAAAGGCAATGAAACTGTAGAATTGTCCTCCAGAACTGAGCTTATAACAGAGGTTGAACAGGATAGGCCTTTGAGATTTGGGATTTGGGATTTTGGGATTTGGCCTTTGTGATTGAAAGTGGACATCCTGGTGGAGAGCACAGTATATAAATGATTTGTGCATAATGCCATTATATTGTAAAGCACGGTATCTTAATAGTTTTTTTTTATTTTATTGAGATTATTGTGAATTACAAGTCTTTCACAGCTGTATTTCAGTGACATAGTGACAGGGAATTAGGGCCATTCTCACCACCAGTGTTGACCTTCCTCCACCAGAGTTCCCTGCATGCATCCTATAGTTAGTCATACCTGCTAGTGTAACAGGTTCATTTTGTGGTTTTAGCTTGTTATAGTTTTGGTCTCTAGATTCTATTGTCATTGACTATGGCTGCTTAAGAGATGTTTAAATTTTTTTCTGCTCTGCCATATAAAATAATTATGCTAAGCCAAAGCCTCATATTTTGAAGATACATTTATTTGAATGTTCCCTCAATTTGAAAAGCACTATCAGACTCTTCAGACCTTTTTATTTGGTGGGGGGACCAGTAGACTCTGGGGGTTACTTGGCTCTGTGCCTCAGAGTCACTCTTGCTGGTGTTTGAGTAACCATATGGTACTGAGAAATCAAACCCAGCATGCAAAACATGCTCATCTCTTTAACTTTTAAATAAGTGTACATACTTATTATGGTACACAGGTCAAAAAAATTACATGTTGTTTTACATGTAAAATAGAAATATGAAAAAAAGAGTCCACGAGTTGGGTGAGACCTCCTAGGCAACTTATTTCTAACCCCTCAGGTGGACAGGTCTGATGCTGCAGAGTAGTGGCAGAGAAATAAGACACTAAACTGTCAGAAAAGATATTCAGAAAGCGAGTCACCTCACTTTATTCCTTTCTCTGGCATGTGCTCTCACTGCCCTGTGCTGCCTATACCATGAGCTTTCTCTCTTGCCCTGAGCTCATTCTCTCTCTTCTTTATTCCAACCAACCCCCAATCCCAGGTTGGGGAGAATGATCAGATATAAAGGCAACTATCTGTGGGCTTTTACATCTCAAAGGAAGAGGTTAGAAAAAGAAATTGGGGGAAGGGTTAGGGAAGACCTCAATATGAATTTCTATTGCATCGGTGGATGTTTGAAGTTGTGTCCCCAGCAATATTAGTTTAGAGCTTAATTTCTCTCAAACCAATAGAACTAGCACAACAGGGCAATCTCCTCATTTTAGAACCTGTCTTTTCCTGACAGTTACCCTAGAACTTGAAGGCAATGGATTAGCCAGTTGTTTCTTCCTGTCCCCATACATGCCACTTGGACTGCCCATCCTGCCAGTCTTCACCCTACAGAAGAACCCAAAACAGTTCCTATCTGGCTATGCTTCCATGTGCTTTCTGCATCAAAGACAGTTAAGCTTTTAATGCGAATCCTGATTAATTAACAAGGGCACAGGACTTACATGCATTTTAAGTTGCTTTTATGTCTGGAAGAAAAGACGCCTTTTGACAGATGCTTTCTGTTCACTGTCTAGTTTCGCATTTCAAAGGGTGTGCTTTGATGGACTGAGTGGGTTACCATATATTTTGTATGGGAAGGGCAATGACTAATGATTAAGGGACAGGTCCCTTTTTGTCAATTCCAAGAGAGAAAAAAAAATCAAATTCAATTGTAGCGTCATCTAAAACTGACTTGTTTTAATTCTGATGGTGAAGCAAAGACAAGAAGGGTATGTAATAAGGTGATGGTGGCGCCCTTTTGGCTTCCAACCCAAAAGAAGCAACCATTTGATGAATATCTACTATGTGCTATATCATGCACTAGGCATGCCTCAATATAATCTCATTTACATAATAAATAATCTAAGTTTTGGAGATGTAAAGTATTTTATCCAAAATGTCACGAAGGTCAGTCATGTTCGGGATAAGGTGGTTTTGACTCTCTTCTTTCCTCCAAACTTGCATTCCATCAGCCTCGCTCCATCTTTTCTTGTTCATTTACCCCTATTAGAATGGAACAAAAAAAAAAAAATACGACTGTTTCTCTTTACATTCAAATGATTTAGTCATTCCATTAGGTGCTGAAACCATTATCATATCCAGCTCCTATAACATTCTCTGCTCACCACATCATTGTGCACAGTCCAGTTTTTATAAGTAAAATTTATCTTCCTATTTAAAGAATAAAATTTTAGTAAGAACCAGATTTCCTTATTTAATTCTGTGATGCTTACTCCTTCACACAAAACTGAACATAATGGGTTTAAAAACTTGTTGCTAAATTCAATATTTTCTGTGGACCTCCTCTGAGGAGATTAACGATTGTTTCCACTATCTTTTTCTTTATTCCTTTTTCCTTAATGGCATATTTATCTTTACTTTTTTTACCTTGATGATCTTAGTTCTAATTAAATGACTAAAAATCTCATCCCCAGTTTCTTTGAAGCTAGAAGTTAGTGTCACAAATTATAGTCCATAAGATATTGGTAGAAGTGTTGACATTTCATAAAATCTTTTTTTACTTCTTCCTACTAGATCATGCATGTGATTGCCAGAATTCAAGCAACCACTTTGGGTCATGAAGATCAGTCAAACCTTATAGATTAAAAAAAAAAAAAGAAATAAGGAAATCAATGGGTTCCATGCTACTAATGAAATGGCTAGAAAAGTTCTGTATTGTTCTTATTACAGGCAACAAATACTTCCCCTAGTCCATAGGAAGGCTTTTGTTTGTTCAAAAAATAGATTACTCTAGGGATCAGAGTGAGACTAAAGCAGACAGGGTACTTGCATTATATGTGATTGACTAGAATTTTGATCCCCAGAACCCATATGATTTTCAGAGCACATCTAGGAATGACCCCTAAGTGCAGAGTCATGAAAAAGCTCTGAGTATCTCCAGGTATATCCCAAACACAAAAACAAAAACAAAAAAAAAAGGTTATTCTAGGAGACCAAGAGACTGATCAAAGAAGATATATCATTAAAGGAGATAAAAAAAAATACTCCTGAAAAGGAAAATTTTATAAAAGATATGTGCTACACAGCCACATGCCAATAGTCATTGCCAATAGCCAACTAAGGAGGTTGGCTTTCTGGTTGCTTCTTGTCTAGTCAGTTCGGCCTATACTTATTTTTAATCTCTTCCCTGAATATGTGTCATCTGTCTGGCCAGTTCATCAATGTTGGCTTCCCTCTGCTATGTTCCTCTGGGAATCTCCCAGAACCTCTGAATTTTCTAGAGTTAGTCACAGAACATCTTATGAAGACGTTCTTAGTCAAAAAATTGTTTGGATGATGATCAAGGATAGGCAATGATTGCATAACAATTTCCTCACACTCACCTATAGACTTTTCTTATAAAAGATATATTTCTTCTGCAATTCCTTGTTGTTAGAAAGCTTTGTTACTTTCTACTGAACTTAAATTTAGATGATATAATTCCTGATGCAGAACACTGTTCTAGGAACTGGGCAGAATGCAGATGCACCTAACTTACATATCTTTTTTGGAGCTTGCTTCTGATAGGAGAGCTCTGGTAAAACATAGCTGATGATTATTTGACACACTACACTCCAGTCATATTAATATTCTTTTCATCCTCCAAATAGTAATCATCACAAAAGAGGAAAAGATAAAAAGTGGGATGTTAATCAGGGAGATGGGACTTTAAAGTGGGAAGAACCATGAAAATTTTCATGGAAGATACTTGCCTTGAATTGTGCCTTGAATATTCATGAGAGTTGAGTTGGAATCAGTGGGAAATGGGATGCTTGTTGAGTCCCTGAAAATACAAAATCTAGGACATGTTTGGGACAAAGCCAGAGACTGTCACATACAGAACACAGAGGACAGTTATCATGTAAAATTTATGAGCATGAGCTCTGGAGTTAGACCTATTGCATCTGAATTCCAAAAAGGACTATTTATTAGCTCTGTGACCTTGCCTGCAACACATCATTTCCCTGAACTCCAATCTTTTTTCATATGTAAGATGGGAATAGCCAGTACATAGTTTGAGAGGACTCAGAACAGTGGCCTGCCTGAGAAACACTCCCTAATTGTTAGGTCTGACTGTCATCTCAAAAACCAGATAGCTAGGTGAAACCCAAAAAAATGCCACATTAGAAACTCTAGATATTGTGCAAGTATAAAAAATTGCTGAGGTGTGCAAGCAAATAATGAGAACTATCTTTGGAGAAGTTTTTTGTTGGGAGTGGAGGATGAGGTCTATTCAGACCAGCAGTGCTCAGAAGATGATGCTGTATGCTTCAAACCCAGGGATCTCTGTGCAAAGCCCGTACTTCAGCCATTTGAACCTTCTTCCTGTCCCCTATTTTGGGCACTATTTCACCAATGGCACTGTACATATGTATCTTTTCCAGAATTGACATTAATTCCATCTTCTTCCTCTCCTCCTTTTTTTTGTTCTCCTCCTCCTCCCCTCTTTCTTTTCCTCCTTCTTTCTCCTCCACTTCCTCTTCTTTCTTCTCCTTTGTCATCACCGTGAAAGTTATTTATGATTGTGTTTCAGGCATACAATATTTAACACCCATCCCTTCAACAATGTCCTCACTTTCCTTCCTACACACCAGCCTACCTCTACAATGGACACTTTATGTGTTGGCAAGTTTTTGGCACTGTGATTTAAAATACAATTTTATGCAGAACACTTTTTCGCCTTTCAGCACTCTTCCCTCCTCCTGGTTAACCACTACCCTCCATTATCTTCCCTGCCCCCCCCCTACTTTACCCTAAATTCAAGTTTGTTATTTCTATTACCTTTGGGAATTTGTTTTTCCCTCCAGGAAGAAGTCTTAAAAAAACAACATTTGCCTTATTATTATGAATTCTCTCCTTTCCAACGCCATCAGCTACTGAACTGGGTGTAGCCCCACCCCCACCCACAAGAAGCACTAAAGTTCAGCTTTCCTTTTTACCTGGGGCTCTCTTTTTGGGAGCTGATCTTGAAAGACTTAGCTGCTTCTCTGAGAAAGAGAAAGGAAGCACAGTAGCTCCCATCTCCTGGGCTAGTTATACCCACTGGGATTTGCTCAATCACGTGACTCCTCTTCCCACTTCCATTTCCCCACCCTGAATTCCCCAGCTCTCAGCAGTGGTGTCATCAATGCTGACATTCTGCCACTTGGGCCTGAAATACAGGCCAGTGATTACATCATGGCTGGGCGACCTGAGTTGTTGTTTTTCCTCCTTGGTGACAGTGGGAACCTGCCACTTTTATAAGTGCAAAGAGTGGACTGGACTGTCTATTATAGATTGAACTGTGTTCCCCAAATGCAGATATTGAACGCCTAATCCCTCAAGGGATCAAAATGGAAAGGGCCTCCAGGAGGTAATTTAAGTGAAATGAGGTCATGAAGACTGGTGCTAATCTCCAAAGGACTGGAGACTTTAGAAGAGAAAGACCTCTCCATCCTTTCTTCTTCCTTCTCCCCCAGCCCCCTCACCCTCTCTCCCTCTCTCTCTCTACCTCTCCCTCTCCCATTTTCTCTTTTGGTCTTCCTCTCTATTTTTCTCTTTTTCTTTATTTTTTCTACACACACACACACACACACACACACACACACACACACACACACACACACACACACGACCTTGTAAGGTTATAGATAGATGAAAACCATCCATAACTAGACATAACCAGGCTCTGAGCAGACACCAATCTGACGGCTGCCTTAATCTTGGATTTCCAGTCTCCGGAACCGTGAGAACATAAATCTATGCTGTCTGAGCCATCCAGCCTTTAGGATTTTGTTACAGCCTCCCAAGCACCCTAGATACTGTCTATATGTTTACAAAGTATTGTGTGATGAAGGTTTCTTGCTAGTCTCCTGAGCTCAGGAGCTAATTGAGAACCTCTTAAGATAGCAAGTTGTTCCCTCTATGGATAGCTTCCTGAGAACCCTCTAATCTCTCGTTGATAAAAGATGCATTGGATTGCTTTGTGCAGACCCTCCCTGCCAACCTCCAAGTCAAAGAGATAGCCACTAGTGACCATTTAGCAGCCACACGAAAACAGGAGTAGTTTCCATTTTTTTCCACTCCCATCTTTTTAACTTACATCTTATTGACATTTTAAGTGTCTTCCACTTAAGATGTCTGTACATGGGCACCCAGTGAGACATGCATCACAGCTCCAAAGAATATTAGAATACAAACAGTATTAAGCCAGGGACCTGCTCTGGTCCAGGTAAAAATAGAACGAGAGATTTCAAAAAAAAAGAACCACCCTACAGACACAATGCTGTGTCACCCGGTTTTTATTCCTTGGAAAGATAACATGGAAATGAATATTCATGGTGAGGGATGTGAGGTTTCAGCCTGAGAAACATAATGATTGTTGTTATTGTGAATTTCATTAGCGCGTTCTATTTGGAAGGTCCATCTTGGGGAGTAATTTTGTCCCTCACCCCTTGTCTTTCTTCTTTCTGCCTTCATTCCTCCCTAAACTGCCTATCCTCTCCTGAGAGCTAAATCAGACATTGTCATTTTTATAGAAACGAAAAAATCAGGAGTGAAGAGGGGAACTGACTTTGACACCGGAATAACCCATCGTGGCAATGGAAATAATTACTTGCAGAAAACTTGCTCTGAGGCTGTCAGACCTCAACGAACCCTAGGGAGGGGCTGTTCCTGGTGGAGGAGGGTCACTTGGGGTCTCTACCTTCATTTTCCTCCCTCTGCAGGGAGCCCACTTGAATGCATTAACACATGATACCCTGAGTTCCTTCCTTGTGCCTCTGCAACTGATGATCTTCACACAATTTGGTGAGACTTTCTTTGGGGGTGACTATGAAAAAGAACCCTTTTGGGTTTTTTTAAATTTATTTCATTTTATTTATTTTTATTTTGGTTTTGGGCCACACCTGGTGACGCTCAAGGGTTACTCCTGGCTATGCGCTCAGAAATAGCTTCTGGCTTGGGGGACCATATGAGACATGGGGGGGAGGTGTTGAACTGTGTACTGTCTTAGGTCAGCTATATGCAAGGCAAACGCCCTGCCGCTGTGCCACTGCTCTGACCCCAGGAACCCTTTATTAATCAATAGCAGCAATGTGCCAGAACAGGGGCATTATGTACTTGTTGTGACATAAAAATCTATCCCCAAATACAGTAGGTTGATTTTTAGCAATGCTCTTGTACTCATGTGTCCTAAATTTACTTAAAAAATGTAATTTTCAGTGGTGATGATTTACATGCCAGTAGATAGGCTGGAAATTAGCTGTCTAGGCTAAATTCATGCATGGGACTTCAAGTGAGTGCGGTTCAAGTTGTCCTTCTGTTGAGACCAAGAGGCTGGTCTAGGATATGTTTCCCCTAGTGCAGAAGGCAGAGATCTGGAACAAACTCCAAATGGGCCCACCATCACCTCTGCTTCATTGAGCTGGTCAGACAGGTTACCTGGTGTATGAACCCATGAGTCAAAAGGGATTCAGGGGAAATATATTCTCCAGTAAGAGGGCCTGCAAAGAAACTTGGCCATGCTTGCAAACACAGGTAAAGGTAATGGAAAATCATGAGATGATCTAAGGATCTAATTTTTCAAGTGACCAAGTGATTTTTTTTTACATGGAAATATAAGACAAGACTTTGAGATTAAAAATCCTCTCACAGTTCATCCAGTCATTCCCATGTTCACACTTCAACTGAACATCCTCAGTTTTCAATCAGCTTCTTCCATAGATAGGTACAATCTAGGAAGATCTTTTTATGGCACTTAATAATTATGACTATAAAAAAATGAAGAGAAAGATGATTAGGATTAGAAAGAAAATGTTAGGGGCCAGAGTGATAACACAGCGGTAGGGCATTTGCCTTGCATGCCCCCAACACAGGACAGACATGGGTTCAAATCCTGGCATCCCTGAGCCTGCCAGGGGAGATTTCTGAGTGCAGAGCCAGGAGTAACCCCTGAGCACTGCTGGGTGTGCCCCCCCCCCAAAGAAAAGAAAAGAAAAGAAAATATTAGCCTTTCTGTTTTGCATATCTATTCTTTATTCTAAGTTAGAATATGGAATAATGGGTGTTACAAGGAGTTCTAGAGTAAACTTGCCTGAGATTAAGTTCAGGCTCCGTCACTTATTAATTCTGAGTAAGGACTTGACTTTTTGACACTTAGTTACGTTAGATATCAAAAGACTCTTAGGAATGTTAAAAACGGGACTGGAGAGATAGCATGGAGGTAAGGCGTTTGCCTTTCATGCAGAAGGACGGTGGTTCGAATCCCAGCATCCCATATGGTCCCCCGTGCCTGCCAGGGGGAGATTTCTGAGGATAGAGCCAGGAGTAACCCCTGAGTGCTGCCAGTTGTGACCCAAAAACAAAACAAAAAAACAAACAAAAAGGAAACAAAAAAGAGAAATATTAAAAACTTTTGGGGCCCAAGAGATAGCATGGAGGTAGGGTGTTTGCCTTGCATGCAGAAGGACAGTGGTTCAAATCCCGGCATCCCATATGGTCCCCTGAGCCTGCCAGGAGCAAATTCTGAGTGTAGAGCCAGAAATAACCCCTGAGCACTGCCGGGTATGACCCCAAATCTAAAAAAAAAAAAAATGCTAAAAACTTTTATATTTCAATATAAGGACCTTTTGGAGAACTCAAAAGTGCTGGCATGCATACCTAACTTGCTCAGGGTTCTGGTCTGATCTCTAGCACTGCTGGGTATATCCCTGGTGGTCCACACCACCACTGGAAAGGCCCCTACTAAAAAAATATAATCAGACTTCTATTATATTTAGCATACTACTTGGTGTACTGCATATTCAATAGGTGTTACTATTATTGTTTTTGTTCCCTGTGCTGAATAGTGAACTGAAAGCTGCACATCCATTATCACATTTAAATTTTACAGTGATTAGAAAATAGATCCCTATTAATAGTTATCTCTCTGACATGAGACATTTTCTTCATGTGCCTGCTGTCCCTATTAAGGTCTGCTGGCTTATCAAAGAAGCATGCAGTGAAGGTCATAAATAGTCCCCATTACCTCTTTAAAGATAAATGTTACTTAGTTTTAGAAATAGCCTCGAATTTCTCTTTGGTGTGTTATCTTTCAAGATACGCAAAAAGGAAGGTGGAGACACAATATAGCAGCTAAGTTGCCTGCTTAGCCTATACCTGATCAATGATTGTTCCTTGGTATGATGTGTGGTTAGTCACCTGAGTTTCATCAGGACTGATTCTTTTTTTTTTTTTTTTGGTTTTTGGGCCACACCCGGTAACGCTCAGGGGTTACTCCTGGCTATGTGCTCAGAAGTCGCTCCTGGCTTGGGGGACCATATGGGACAACGGGAGATCGAACCGCGGTCCGTCCAAGGCTAGCGCAGGCAAGGCAGGCACCTTACCTTTAGCGCCACCGCCCGGCCCAGGACTGATTCTTAAGCACAGAGCCAGGAGTCCACTGTATATAGCCCTAACAACAAACTAAACCAAACCAAACCAAATTCTGCAAAATAACCCTGCCTGTTATCTTTTTTCACTGTCAGTGCATCTGTCTGAGCTACTTACCTTTCAAAATGCAGGCACAAACAGAAAACCTTCAGTGATATTAAAGCACATACAAGGAGGATGGATTTTTATTTTTCCAGTGGCTGGTGCCCAGTGCCCAAGAATCTGGACTTGAAAATCTTGGCTCTGTCTTGCCTTTATGATTAAGGCATCTTGACATGGGAATGTTCCTTCCTGGAGTTACTTCTTTTGAGAAATAGGTGTCACCAGCCACAAACTCCTTCCTCACATTATTGAAGTGAGTAGGTGGGAAAGGCAGTGACAGAAATGCTTAATGATCAGAAGAAATTCTCAGACAGGGGCACTGAAGGCAGAATGTTAGACCTGGGTGCCGAGGACCCGATTTTTGATTTACAGATGGCAGTAGCATTTAGGCTCAGCATGCTGATAGCCTCTCCATATGAGTGGACAGGGATGGAGGTGTTGTTCAACATCAGAAAATGACCATCCAAGACCCATCCAATAGATTTCAATTTTACCCGGTGAAGCAGCTTCTCCTACTCATTTTCTTCCAATGGATGCAAATCCCTCCCATCTCTCTAGGGATTTTCTCTTAACCAGGTCATGGGAATTAGCAGTGAGAGAGAGAGAGAGAGATCTTCTGCTCTTTCTAGCCATTGTCACTTCTCTGATTATTTTGGTGCCCTCGCATGCGATTCAAGGATAATCAGAGTTTGCACACTGACTACATTATGACTCTCTGATTTTCAAGCTTTCTCAAGTCACCAAGGAGCGGCAGAAGACTAGTCTGGTTTGTTTAGCGTCAAATATATCATTCCCCTAGCCTAATATGCAATGCAAAATAAATAGTCAACATTTTTTGTGGGTCTAATGAATATGTACTTTTCCAAGATTACTGAATGCTTCTCTAGTTCCTTTTATTCAACCATTCATGTGTCAATAGGTATATGTTAAAAGTCTGAGTCTTGGGATTTTGCGTAGATGAAAAAATAAAAACTGAATTACACTGAGCCTGGTGTGTAGAAACAGAGTATGGACAATGAGTTGAGACATTTTATCAATCAGTTTTTAGTACAGTAATTGGATACAGTAAAATAGCTTATAACTACAGGGCCAGAGCCATAAAATAGCAGGTAGGGAATTTGCCTTGCACCAGCCAATCCAGGTTTGATTCCCAGAATCTCATATGGTCCTCTGACCCTTCTGGGAGATATTACTGAGTACAGAACCAGGAGGAATTGTGTCGAGTGTGTTGGACCTGAGCATTGAGTTGGCTGTAGCCTAATATGCAATATGTTATATATTATATATAAACCATATTACATTACTTATATATAAGTATGTATACTTATACAGTATATGTATTACTTATATATTACTATAACTCTAGGGCTTAGACTGGTATATTTTAGATAGTATAGAGGCTAAAGGATTTGTGTTGCAAGTAGATAACCTCTGTTATATCCCCTCTTAGCACCAGAAGGAGTCAATTTGAGTATCTAGCAAGAAAAAGGCTCTGAGCACTGCAGCATGTCACCCAATAAAAAACATACAATAAGATCGATCAATAAAATATATAAATACTGATCTATGATTTAAGGTGGAATCACTCATTATCACCCAATAATCTTAGGTGCAATGGATTGATTTAGATAGACTGGTTTGACTATGCTTGTCTTCAAACTGTGCATTAGACTCATGTTCAGCCCATAGATTACCAACAAAAAATTCCTGAAGTATACAAGGTATAATATTCTCATAACAGTAGTACAATGACATATCTCTGCTACAAAAAACTTGGCTCATATCATGAATACCAATAACCCACTAAGCAAAGCAAGTTCCAGGGCCAAGCTCAACAGGAACTTCCTCTGGAACTCTCACTACTCACAGTGTGAAAGAGGAAGAGAATGACTCTGCTGGACACTAAGCTAAAGCATCACTGCCTACAAGGAGAAAAACTCGTGTGACAAAAAACATTAAGTGCCAAATAAGTCCCCAAAATAATAAGGACATGTCCAAAATCACTATCGTATATAATGACTAAACTAAATTTCATAAATAATCCTGAGGCTGGATTTTGTATGAAGGAGAAGTGTCAGTGAGAAGGAACTCTAGCAAGAGGTAACAGAATAGAGACTGGATACAATGAATAGGACGAACATTTATTTTGGCCGAGGGTATAGGTTATAGGAAGAAAAAAATTAATAAGAGATCCAAAGGTTGTTTGGTAAATTAAACATCATGCTAATAGGTTACATAAGACCTAAAGGAACAAAAATTAATTAGGGAAGAACGGGTGAGAATTAAAGCTAACTGCAAGGGGAAAGCATGGTGCATTGGCAAGGTATGTGGCAGACAATATATTAGATCCTAAGAATCTCCATAGATGTCAGGGAGAATGAACTACCAGTAGACTCGGGTGATAAATACTAGGCATTATACTTTTTTCAAGTATTATTTTTTCCCAGTGAATCTTTGTGGGCATCTCAAGCCACAGGCTTAATACTACAAAGGCACTATATCTCTCCCTGGGGCACTTCTCCTGCTTTTCTGAGCTGTCACCTTGAGCAGGCAAATCCTTCCTACATTTCTGAGAGACTAGCTCACCAGCTGTTGGTCAGTTTCATAGAAAGAAGTTATACTCTTGAGATCCCAGGCAACCTAGAGCAGGGCAGATGAGACTCTTGTGAATAAGTCATTGTCCTCTTCCCCGGAACCATCTTCAGTTTTAAAAAGCCACTAGAACATTGAATATTAGAACATTGAACACTGGCATAGAACAACATAGAACATGGACATAAACCATTGCTATTACATGACAAATTAAGCTCCATAATGAACAAAGAGCATGCATTCATTCATTTATTCCACAGTTACTTATTCTGGTAGGGTTGGGGGTCTCACCCCCATTGATGCTTAAGGATTACTCTTGGCTCTTCACTCAGGAATTCCTCTTGAAAGTGCTCAAGAGACCATGTGGAATGCTGAGGATCAAACCTGGCTCAGTGGAATGCAACGCAAATGCTCTACCTGCTGTACTATCTATCTCTCTGTCCCCTCACCCCCATTCTACGTACTTACTGAGCAGCTCCTGTGAGTTTGAGATTGGCCTACAGGCTGGACATGTAGTAGTGAACAAGAGAAAGAGTTATTTTTCCTCCTAAAGCTTGCATTTGAGTGCTGGAGAAATAAGTCCATTAATTAGTTGTCATGGAGAAAACATGGACATGGAGGTGAAGGTGAGTGGATGAGTCTTTTGGAGTAGACATCCATGGAAGTCTTCATTGTGGGAATAACAATTGCATGAATAGGGAGACAAATAAGAGTGAACAAATGAACATACTTCTGGGGTGTTGATGCAAACTGGGATAAATGATTCTTCTTCTTAGCCTCCTCCAAAGAAGATGATAGAATACTTCCTAAGTAGAGATTGCATGATTACATATGTCCATATATATGTAGTTCTTTAAACAGTGCCTGATATACCAAGCAACCGGCAGGGGTCTTCAAACTACGGCCCACGGGCCACATATTGTATTTATTCCCATTTTGTTTCTTCACTTCTAAGTAAGATATATGCAGTGTGCATACAAATTTGTTCATAATTTTTGTTTTTACTATAATCTGGCCCTCCAACAATCTGAAGGACAGTGAACTGGCCCCCTGTTTAAAAAGTTTGAGGACCCCTGAATAGTCTGAAGTAAAAATACTACATGTTTTGGGCTCTCCAGGTTTGTGGAAGGTACCAAAAGAAGAGGATATTTAATCCAATGTAGGCATAAAAAACTTTCTATGGGGAATAATATTAAAGCATAGAAGAAGGAAGTTACCATCTTGGGGATAGATGATATTTATTACTGTGGAATATTCTTTATAATTTTGTGAACTAATTGTGGTAATGCCCATTAGGCAGATGAAAAACAAAGTCATGGTTAAATATTGTAAATGTGACATTATAGTAGAATAAATATTATTTGGGGGCTGAATGCCTGATGGTGCTTAGGGTAACATGTAGTTCTAGGGATCAATCTTGGGGTTTCTACATGTAAAGCATATCTTCAATACTTTGCATTATTTTCCAGCTCCAGAATTAATATTTTTGACTAAGATACCTAATATTAAATCCACAGCAACTTTTATTTCACCACTATTTCTTTTGACTAAGTAAGTCTACAGTGCTACAGCATATAACATGTATTGATTATCAATATAGCCCAAACACTATGCTTCATGTTTTTAATCTACCATATTTTTCTCCATAATTGATGCCAGCACATAATCAATATATCCTTATTTCAAGGAATTCTGAAATACTTTAAAAATATTTTATGTGTCTATTCATTGGTTGATGGGATGTAGTTGGCATTGCCAGGGATTACTCTTGATCTGTGTTCCTGGATCACTCTTGGTGGCATGCAAGGGAACATATGTGGTTGCAGGGATTAAACCAGGGTCAGTCAATGCATCACAATTTCCTTGACATTTGTACTGTCTCTTCTGAGCACCAGTTCATTTTTTAAATTTTAATTTCCCATAATGGTCAGATCCACCATTTTCACCAAAATTTATCATACGATTGGAGGCTATTATGTGGTGAAATATAGAATGATCTCATTCAATCTTCATTTACTTCTATGAGGCAGGTACTTTTGTTCTCAGTTAGAGAAACTGAAGTTCAGACACATTGAGTGATTTTTCCAGGGCCACTTGGCATCAATGAAACAATCTGAAGTAGAAAATATTCCAACAGAAGCCATAAACTTATCCCCTACCATTGCTATATATCATCCTGAAGTGAGAAGCAGATAGAACTAGTCATTATATTGAACTTGATCAAACTTGTTTTACCCAACTTTTATTTGATATACACAGCCTTTGAGTTTTATTATTCTCACTTATAAGTGAAAGCTAGACTAATTCCTGTCTTGTTGGTTCACAAGAATTAGAAAATCAAATATTATGATGATGCCTATCAAGCTGGCTATATAAATGAGAGTTGCTAATTATGTTTTTGTTTGTATTTTAATACTCAGGCAGAGTGAAGGAAACATGATGGGAATAGTGATTCCTTGAAAGAGAGGAATTTTTTTTGAGATAATTCTTTTTGAAATAGTAGAGTTTCATGAGCTTGACCCACCTGATTTCTCCCATTATACAAGTTGAATCAGTGAGTGGTAAATTCAATATGGAAAATTATAAGCCAGTATTTGTTATTTGTTATTTGTTATTTGTTAAAACAGGCTATTTGTTAGAACAAGCGATAAGAGTTCAGCACTTTCAGTGCATGCAAAAAGATCCCCTGCTGAAGAGGGAAGGGAGGGAGAAAACGATAATGGAAAAAAGTCGCCATGCTAAAGAGAATTACACCTATATGGTTATAACAGACTCATGCCATCCTCTTGTGCTCTAGACAAATCCATTCTCTACCTACAGTCTAAGCAGCATTTTAAAAATCTCTATCTGACTCTGCCATCTTCTTACATTAAATCGCTCATGGCTTTCTGTTTAATTTAGAATTAAATCCAATCTCCTTGTCATGGTTTACATAGACCTGAATAATTTAAGCCATACTAAATTCCAGAGGCTCATTTCTTCACTTTAGTTTAGTCTTCCTCTAAACTCTATAGCTATACTGACTTCCCGTGTTGGGTTTCTTTTGTTTGCCATATTCTCTCTCAGGACCTTTAAGTTTGCTGCTCCCTCTGCCTGGAATTCCCTCCTGAACACCCGTGCCATGACAACTCCTATTCATCCTTTCTTGTTTCTAATTAATTGCCATTTTTTCCCAGGGATGCCTCGCCTAGTCCTCAAATATAAATGAATCTCTCTCTCATTACTTTAGAGAGCCATATTCTTTTTCATCATCACACAATTAGAAAATTTTTATCCTGTGTTCTTTTTTACTGTGTAAGAACACTTGACTGGAGATCTGCCCATTTCACGTCTCCTTATGTCTGTAATCGCATATTAACTACAGACACAAATTTGTACCACAGATCTGTACAGCGTATTTATCTTGCAGATCTGAAAGTTTATATCAGTGGAACAGAAATTCCCCATTTGCCCCTCCCAGACTCATGTTTGATTGTCTGAGCATGCTTATTGAGGGTAGGGACGGTTTTAGTCTTGTTCATTATTCTATCTCCCTGCCTAAAGCATTGTAATCCATGAAGTGAGGGAAGAAGGAAAAGAATGGAATGTAAATGAAGCAAAATAGTTTTTCTTTTCCCTTTAATGACCCAAGTCTCGGTAAAATAACACACACAACAATGTAGCCTATATATATTTGTATATATTATATATTGTACATGCATGCACTGTGTGAAATCAATAATATATATAAATATATAATATGTTCAGGCCTCCCAATTCTTACCACAGGCTGTGTTCTTTACACTGACTGTATAGAAAGAGGAGGTACAGTAAATGCACCTCATATATACCTCAACCCAGGCCCTTTGCCTGGTCTGTATTGTGAATTGGGGGACAAAAATATATATATAATATGTTCATAGCGTGCAAACTATATGAATATAGTGTGTTATCTATTTAGTGTGTATGTGATGCCCCAAGGAGAGAAGAGAGACTTGCTATCGATTTCACCGAAAGCCTCTCCGAATGAGATGGAGTATGGCTGGACCTCCAGGAGACACTGGAGCCTGCAAAGCCCCAGCCATGCTGAATCTGCAGTTTATCGCACAATAGTCATCAAATATAGCCTGGTAAGTGGGTCAAAAGTGGGGGATGTCCTCTGCTCCCTGCGATGCATCTGAATAAGACCCTAGGAGTTAGGTGTACATAAAACTCCTCAGGATAGAGAGAAGAAATGGTGACAGGAGGTTGTGGAATTGGGAGTCAACATAATGAGATCCCTGGCAGGATATAATCTGCCTGGGACTTGAAAGCAGGCAGGCAGAGGGGTTGGCCCCAAACTATCAGCCAAGCCCATTGTCCCTGAATGTGATAGTGAGATGGTGTCAGAAGCATTATTTAATTCAAAAACGAAGCAAGAGATAAATGTTCAAGACAGCAAGCCTAGCATTGGGAGTGCTGGGATTTGGATGGCTCTGTAGATTCTTCTATAGCATTCATTATTCAATATTTAAAAATGTGTGAATAACAGCATAGACACACAGATTTCAAGGTACAGACTAGGAGGAGGTATTTGCTCTCTTTCTGTCTTCAAGGCCACACAGGTGTTTGCTGAAGAATGGAAATTCAAAACCTTATGCAAGAGATGTGCAGTTCACATTCATTCATTCATTCATTCATTCATTCAACTAATGATCATTATGGTCTAAACACATGGGGAAGATATTTGACAGGATTTTTGTCTTAGTGGTTATTTTAATTAAGCAGGGGATTCTAAATTACATTCCTGCAAAGTTAATGGTCAACATCCTTCTTACAAAAGAAAGAAAACAACGTTGACTCTCTCCAAGGTGCTGTCTTGCTAGAGGAGGTCATGGAGAAGAGAGGTTGCCTCTGCCAGGTGACCCACACAGCTGGACTGGGGTAATTTGAGTCTCTCTGTACCTTCTTTCTCATCCTTGTCCAATTTTACCCACTATTTTCATACTAAGATCTTTTCAAGAAGAATCCTGAAGAGGTTACTGAAACATAAAGCAAGCAAACAAGCTTCACTTGTCAATTCTGTTGATAATTAAAGTCACTATTTACCAATCTGAAGTAATATGATTCCTTGGACTCTTCTTATCTTTTCTAAGATTTCACCTGGAAATTCCAGAGCTTGCAATCAATTTGCCTCTATACAAAGACATTGGAAAGACTTGATCAGATACAATTTGCCCCAAACATTGATTCCATAAATGTTCTGTGTGTTCTCATGTATATCAAGCATTAATAATTCCAAATAGGTGAAAAAATATCTCCACGGGTTGAAGTAGTTACTTTGTAAGCAGATGTCTCACCTCAATCCCTGACAATGAGTGTGCCCTGAGCATTGCTAGGTGCTCTGACCCCCAAAAAACAACTCGGCTGAGGTAGATGGGACCCTTAAAAAAATGTCAACCTTCTGTTTCTTAGTGAGAATTCAATATAAAAATGTATTTGCGACTATCTCATAGTAGGTAGATATCTCTGAGATAGTGTAAAAGTTGTCACCCTGTATTGACATCATCTTCACCAATTCAAAACATGATAATAAAAATATTGTTCTACGGGAATAAATGACCTAGTACTTTATGGTAGAGAATAAGAATTATGCTTTAAATCAGTAATGTGGTCCTGTATATCCTACAAGTGATTCTGTCCAAGATGTAGCACATATATGTTTACAGTTTATATAAATACACACATATATTTATAACTGTGCAGGCTATACAAAATATTTACATAATGAAACTTCATAACATTCTTAATTTGATGACTAAATTTCTTAGCAAGTATCTTTATTAAGGGACATATAACTGTATACATTAGTTTAGCACTTGAACTTGAATAAATGTAGAGCAGGTACTGCTAGGCTTAAGAGGAAAAAAAATCAAAGCTGGGTTCTAGGGAAAAGGAAATGATTAGAGTAAAGAGGAGTGAAGGGGTCCTTGAAAGAGTATCCTGGAAATACACATGTAGTGAAATGCATAAGGAAGAAAGATTTAAGGGAACATTTCATTAATACATACTAATGATAAAAGATGACCAGTACAACAGAAAAGGAAATAAACACAAACAAGCTAAATGATTAAGTAGGCAAAGAGATATAAAGCTATGGGCACAAGCAATGGAAGGTGGGGATGAATTTAAGATGAGAGCAGTTGAAAAAAAAAAAAAAAGAGCCAAACAAAAGGATGAATGCGGGAGGAGAGGGGTGTTCAAAGAGCACTGTGAGGCTTCTGACTATATAGTGGTATAAGAAAGATTTGAAACGACCATGGTAAATCACCCAACAAGAAGGGTTTGATTTAGAGGACTGGGGACAGGGAAAGAGGGAGGGAATACAAGGTACTAGCTGCAAGAAAAAGATAATAAATTTAAGAATTGTTAAGGGAAAGAGTCAGAGCAGTGCCAGTGGAAGAAGAAATCAGTCAAACAGATGTGAGCAGAAATGAAGAAAGACAACAGTGATTAAAACATTCTTTCATTTTTTTACAAAAGGGAAGTTAGAGAGAGACAATGGCAAAAGTTTGCTCTAAATGTGATTGAGAGAAAATGTTCTGAAATGTTCTAAAAATGAGTAATGGAGGCTGAGACGGTGTTACGTTAGGATCAAATAGCTCAACAGTTGGAGGTGGAAAGAGGCTCCTTGTTATGGAAACCTACTGTGAGACAGAGAGTATTAGGTACTTGCATTTATGCCATCCATTGCCCATTTACAATGGGAAAATTAAAATTCTGAGAGGCCATATAGCTAAATCAAAGCCATTCAGCAAGGGCAGAAACAATCATTTGAATTTTCATCACCAAGGAGTTCTTGAGTAAATTAAGGTATTATTAGTAAGAGTTATATATTTAAGAGATTATTGGATGCATCAACAATAAAAGAAAAAGCATCAAATACTTAACAGATCACAGGTAGTGCTGCTAGCTGGTGGAATTGGGCTTTGCACGGTTCAAGAAAGTAAGGAATTGGGGTTGGAAAGATTGTACAGTGGGTAGGGCATTGGCCTTGCATGCTGCTGACACAATTTAGACCCCCACATGATCCACTGCACACTGCCAGGAGTGATTCTTAAGTGCAGAGCCAGCAGTAAGGACTGAGGATGAATACGAGGTGTGGGCCCCACAAAACAAATAAACAAACAAAAAGATAGTGAGGGGTGGGCAGAACTAAGTCAAGAGCTTATGAGGGAAAGATGACTGAAGGGAAGGAAATAAAAGGATCTACTGCATGATGAAATATACTGGAGGAAGCCTGACCAGAGTAAAAGGATGACGTGAGTTACAGAGAGGGCACTGATAAAAGCCAGAGAAAACAAATGAGGGGTATTTGTGGGTATGAAAAGGATTAATGGAAGATTGAGCTTAGGTAGAATAGAAATGGGGCAGAAACTAGCAAGCTTTATATTTTTGTTTTAGAGAGTGTCTTGAGGTTTCATAAAGAAAGGCTGTTAAGCAAATTACTTGAATCACAGGAGGCTGGGAAGGGAAGCAAGGAAGAAAATGATGGGAGGGACAAAAGAGAGAGGGAGTGATAGACAGATGGACAGAGGGAAGACAATGGAACTAATTGGAGAAAATCAAAAGGAAGGTTTATTTTATTCACTATAGGATTAGAGCTGGCACCTAGTACAATACCTGTCTCAGAGAAAGAAGTGAGTAAATACTTGTTGACTCACCAAGCAAAATACTCATTTTGTGTCTCTCTGAGCTGATCCTGGTGCCAGCTGGCATGAACATGGTTATTATCAAATGCAGGTGGACTCTGGGGAAGAAAAATCCAGGAGCCACCTTAGTCAGTGGACACTTGTTAAACTCTAGAATGAGTATGTTTCAAAAGAACTGCAAGAATGATAATTTTCAACTATCATTGTCCCTTCTCTGCCCTAAGTGATATGCATGATATCCCTTCAGTAACAATACTGCAAATCACAGAGTCTAAAACAGGGGTCTCAAACTCAATTTACCTGGGGGCCGCAGGAGGCAAAGTCTGGGTGAGGCAGGGAAACATATGGGATTTCGCTGACCGAATATTCGCAATAAAAAATCACATTAGTAAGAAAAAAAAAACACAAAAAATCACATTAAACATTTGCTTACCCCGAACGGAACTGCTTGGGTTATGCGAATGTTTGATGCGATTTTTTTTCTTCTTACTAATGCAATTTTTATTGCGATTATTCGGTAAGCGAATAATCGCGAATACTGCGATTTTTTTTTTTGAATACTGCGATTTTTGTGGCCACGGGCCACAAAATGTTGAATCGAGGGCCGCAAATGGCCCACGGGCCGTGAGTTTGAGACCCCTGGTCTAAAAGAACTAAAAGGAAAAGAAAGTGAGAGTTAGAGGGAGGGAAAAAGAGAAAAGAGAGAAGAAAATATCTTCCACAGAGGCAGACAGGGGAGAAGGAAATTGAGGACCTGGCTGGTGGGAAAGGTGCACTAGTGATAGGTGCTGTATGACTGAAATTCAACTGTGAACAACTTTATGACTGTGTATCTGATGGTGATTCAATTAAATAATTTATCTATTAAAATAAATAAGTTTGAATCTAAAAAGGAGAGCAGAAGAAAAACTATAAGCAAATGCAAATGGAAAAGAGCAAAGAAGAGAAAGGAGTTGGCTGGTTGGTGCCTCATAACTTAAGACATACTTAAAGATAAGTGAGAAGTAAACACTTGCTAGAGAAGCCCAGGGCCCCAAAACAAGGATCTTGTGAGATTCAGGTCTAGAAGCAACTGTTGACGAAATAATCCACACAGAGAAGAGGTGTAAGAATGCGTTTAGGAAATCCAGCACCCAAACCAGATATCCCACCACCCAAACCTTCTGCTCCTAAGAAGGAAAGCAGCTCAGTAGAGGAAGCCCAAAGAAGGAGCCTTGCCTTCCTCAGAGCCCTGCTTTTATTGGCAAGAACCAGGCCACACCTTAGGGTGAAAGAGCAATATCAAGTGGGGAATAATCCAAGAATCCTGTCACCAGATCACTCCCCAGGGTGGAGTACACATATTGATTAGGGTAGGGCCAGTAAACCAACACACAATGATGTCTCCAAGAAAAGACAGAAAGTATAGGAAAACACTGAAGCAATAAAAGCTGTCCAGAAGTGAAGGGGATCTTGTCTCATGGAGCTGGAAAGGAGAATTGTCCTAATATATTTGGGTTCAGTAATGCTAACATTAGTAAGAACCTACTGGGTTAACTGTGTTTTTCTACCTGTGGAAATACTCAGTTGCCCCAATGTTCGAGAGAAGCAACCTGACCTCTCACAAGCAAGAAAATCAGGGGCCGGCGAGGTGGCGCTAGAGGTAAGGAGTCTGCCTTGCAAGCACTAGCCAAGGAAGGACCGTGGTTCTATCCCCCGGCGTCCCATATGGTCCCCCCAAGCCAGGGGCAATTTCTGAGCACTTAGCCAGGAGTAACCCCCAGCATCAAATGGGTGTGGCCCGAAACAAACAAACAAACAAACAAAAAACAAGCAAGAAAATCAAAGGTCTGTATGACTTGATGTGGAAGGTTAAACGATGAGGGTGATATTTAAACAAATGCTTATTTAGTACCTCAATCCCTACTTTTTAGTAGTAGGGGCTATTCCAGTTAAATAGTTTATATAAAAGAAATTCTTTTTTAAAAAAAATGCAATAGACGATGGAGAAGGTGGCATGGAGGAAAAGAACCAATGCTACAAAACTTTCCAGAACTATAAATTGTAACAGAGGAAAGAGAAAGGCTTTGGAAGGAGTGGAAATTTAGACCAAGTTTTAGTACAACAGAGAAGGGGGTAGGAACAGGGAGACCTAAAAGGAGACTTGAATAGAAAATGTAGCGAATTCAGAAGTCTGAATGATGGTACAGTGGGTAGTCACCCTTGCATGTGTTGGCTCTGTTTTGAACCCTGGCATCTCATAACAAAGGAACATGAGGACTAATTTCTGCATGCACAAAAATCCCTGAGCCTTGCAGGGTGTGAACTGAAAGCGAAACCAGAGAAAGATGTAAGAAAATGCAAAGACTGAGTGAAGAGGGAAGGAGCAGGGAAGAAGCTGATCAGAGGTCAGAGTGATGTCCTCTGGCCACAGAAGCTTGCATTAAAGTCTGAATAGGAAAGTCACAGTCTATTAGAATTAGTGGGATAAAGGGTGGCAGGGTCAGATAGGAGCAGGAAGGCACAAGCTGTGACAGACAGGACAAAGCAAATGCGTGCTCCGACACCGGCCATCTCCCCTGTCAAAGCCAAGTTTCCCAGTCTCCCTCAAATGACACATCTATCAAGTAGGGATAACTCGTCTGACTCCTGGGATTGCTGGGTGATTCATCAAAGGAGCAGTTACAATTTATTGAGCACCTACTATATTGAGTACTTTGCATAATCATCTCTGAAGCCTCCCTTCCACCAACAAGCTGAGCTCATTTATCATCATTCATTGAGACATGACATAAAGTTGTGAAGTTACAGATTGTGTGTGCTGAAATATGAGTTCTTCTCGAAGGATGATTCCAAGATTCAATAGTGCTTACCTGATGAAGGTGGCACTTCTAAAAGTCAAATACCAAAGCCTTGCCGCCTTCTCTGTCTTCTTGCCTGACACTTTCTGACCCTCGTGCCTAGACTCGCTCTCCTTCCTTTCATAGATTAACCCTCACTGCGTTCTCAGGCAGGAATCTCCATCTTCCTTGCAAGCAACAGGTAACAGTTCTGGGTAATTAAGTAGAAGTCAGTCAAGTGATATTGAATTACTGAGTGTTAGGTAACACTCCCTCCCCAAGCCCAAGGGCCTTTTACCTGATGCTTTCCTTTGAGATATTAAACCCACTTGAATGGTCAGACCCGCCCTCACCTGGAATGGGCCATGGGGGATGATTTTGGATATAGCAAAGGTGCTGGCTGGGGGCTGTGAGAGGAAGCAGCAAGAAAGCATTGAACGAAGCAACAAGGGAGCATCTGAGAGCAGCAAGGAAGAGGAGCAGAAAGTTTAACCAAAAGGCATGTGAGAAAAAGCATATGGCGGGCAGGGCCTTGGAATCAAAGCAAGCTGACATCAATAAAACTATAACTGCTTGTGAATTATGTCTCTGCCTCGTTCCTGGATCTTCAGATGCACAGGCCAATAGGGCTAGAGATGCTGTGCTGTGTCATGCTGGGGGCAGCCTCACCCAACATGTGGACTTAATACTAAATACTTTAATCTACAACTAAGAACCTCCAGGAGGGCTTGGGATGTGAGTTTGAGTCCAGAAAGTCAAGAATTTTGCTCTGATTCATGACACAAAACTGGTTGATGGACTAGGTAGAACTGCAGCAGGTATAGCTAGGGCGACTCACACACTGAAACACTCATGAATGACAGTGGAGTCCTAACTGCACTGCTAGAACTATTTCTTCTGGCAATGACACCAGGATGGAATTGCCCTGATTGACCTCTGCCACTTTTTCAAGTGGATTAATTCTCTTGAACTCCAGTTTTCCTCCCAGAACTAGAGAATTTGAGTGGTGACTTTTGAGTCACCTGATCCATCCCTACATGCAACAGAGACTGAGACAGGATCTGGACATTTTAGCTGCTTTAAGGGAGGTGAGCTGTGTCTTAGAGAGTAAAGAAAGCACCCTCTGAAGCAGTAACAGAACTGATTTGGGTGCTGCAAAGAAGAAAAATTCCGGTTTTGAGCTGGAATTAAATCTCCCCTGCAAATTAACCACCACCCCCCAACTCAAACTCCAATGCCACTTCTTTGGAGGAAGTTTTCTTTGATTTCACCAAGCATACATTTCAAAACATTTCATGAAAATCACATTTGCCTGTCTAATATCTGAGACATTGTGGTGCCCGACATTCCCTCTCCATCATTAAATGCTCTCCAAAGGATGGAGTTAGTGCTTAGCCATTTCTGCATCCCTTCTAGTGCCTGGTAAGCATCAGCCCTAGAGATTTGGTGAGGACTGAATGAATGAATGAATGAATGAAAGTGTTGGTCTCATTCAGCAGGCCTTTGTACCAGAGGTCCATAAAGTCTTGCACAGACTTTGCCTTACATAAGGGAGTCCTTTTTTTTTTCCTGGGGCACACTTCTATAAATGGACTATGTCAGCATATTTGAAGAAAGGGGCATAGAGAATCAGAAAGTCCCCATCGCAGAGGATAGTGGCGGATTGTAAGGGTACAAAGGAGAGACTGAGGGAGGCAGAGGGACATATTTTGCACTGGAGCAGGCATCAGAGAGCCAGGAGAGAATTTAGTATTTAGACTTGAAAGGCCAAATCCCTCCCCTCCCACGCACATTGGGTTCAAAGATTAGCAAACCCAGATGAGAGATACAGAGCCTACAAACCTCAGGAAGCAGGTACAGACCCAAATCCACTGTAACAGCTAGAGCTGCCTCACATTTTTGATGGTCGAGCTTGGCCAAGGTCATTGAGGACAGAATGACTTAATGGAAACTGACAAGTCTTTGGGGATCCTGGAGTTCAAACCTCAGCTCTTGCATGCATTAACTGTGTGACCTTGGAAATTCCCTTCATCCCCTTCATGCCCTAATCTCAGTTTCCTCTTCTGGGAAAGTAGAAGAACTATTTCTATGTCACTAGTTCAAGGATCTATCTTAAAGTTCACCTAACAATCTGTCCCACACCTGCAGGATGTTTCTTCGGATTTATTATGAAGCCCAAGGTCACAAAATAGTTTTGATTGATCTTGCTTTTGAGTCCTCTGCTTTAATTCCACATCATAAAAAGGGACATTAAGTGTGGAGGGAGCAGAAAGAAAGGCAGTCCTCGCAATGGGTTAAAGATAAAAAGGAGAGAAGCAGCAGAAGGGGGAAAGAGAGAAGCCGGGAGAAGTTAATGCACAGAAAAACTGCAGATGGGCAAACTATCCAGAGATGAGAGATGGCTTACAAATTATAGGGAGGAAGCATTTGGAAGATGAAAGTCAAAAGGAGGAAGAAGGAAATGAATGGGGAGATGAAAGAGACACTAGTGAGAGGAAAGATGAAGAAAAGGAGAAAAGTAGGGAGTGGGGTGATGGGAGTAGATGGTTAATCCTCAGATCCCAGCAGAGGTGAGGGATTGAAGGGGTGAAGGTGGAGAGCCTCATATACACAGACAGGGCAGGGGAAATTGAGCCAGTAGGAGCCTGAAACTGAGTACCAAGATCTCTACCCACATCTCACCCTTTTCAGGAATTTCACACAAGACAGCGGGCAGAAGCAGCCAAGGAGAGCAGCTCCCAGGAGGAGGAGGAAAGATCCACAGCTCAGGCTGAGAGCACCGGCTTGACTTGAGAGTTGACAGCTAGGGGGCTGTCTGGCCAGTCTTTCTGGGCCTTTTGGGGCCAGGTGTTTCTGGGGAGGGTGTGGGTTACAGGTTCACCAGCAATAAGCTGACTAGAACCCCAGTGTGTGTGTGTGTGTGTGTGTGTGTGTGTGTGTGTGTGTGTGTGTGTGTGTAGGAATTTGTGCATTTTAGGGCTCCCAGGATAGTGAAATGATTGATCCAGAGGAGTTTAAGGCCGAAAAGAATGATTTCAGGGACTGGAAGGTGACAGGACGAGTCCCTGGGCCAGAGGGGAGACAAAGTTAAGTCTTGGACATCCAGAGGCGCCCCTACCCCCAGGAAGGCAGGATCTGGAGCAAAGATGTGCCTTGGTGCAGGGGTTCACCCACTGGCTTCAACCATAGGGCTAGAGTGAACGAAGCTGGGGTCGGCGGTTTGTTCTGAAGACTGGGTGCTTGAAGAGGACTATTCAGGAGGACTTCAAGTCTTAGAAACGTACTAAGGGTTTGGGGTGCTGGAGGTGGTGGCATATCCGGAGGGCATCCTTGGGGGAATCCTGGGGGGTGGGGAGAGAGACAGAGAGACAGAGAGGGAGACGAGAGGAGAGAAGAGAGAGAAAAGAGAGAAGAGGAGAAGAGAGAGGAGAGAGAAAGAGATAGTGGAGAGACAGAGAGAGGAGAGAGACAGAGAGGAGAGAGAGGTGGCACATTTCGAGGGCATCCTTGGGGGGGTCCTGGGAAGAGAGAGGAGAGAGGGGGGGAGAGAGAGAGGAGAGAGGAGAGAAGAGAGAGAAAAGAGGAGAGAGACAGAGATAGAGATAGTAGAGAGAGAGAGAGAGGAGAGAAAGAGGTGGCACATTTCGAGGGCATCCTTGGTGGGGGTTCCTGGGAAGAGAGAGGAGAGAGGGAGAAAAGAGAGGAGAGAGAGAGAGAGAGAGAGAGAGAGAGAGAGAGAGAGAGAGAGAGAGAGAGACAGAGACAGAGACAGAGACAGAGACAGAGACAGAGAGACAGAGAGAGAGACAGAGAGAGAGACAGAGAGAGCGAGAGCGAGAGAAGAGAGAGAGAGGAGAGAGAGAGAGAGAGCGAGAGAGAGAGAGAGCGAGAGAGAGAGCGCAACCCAACCAGGGGGGCGCACGAGGCCGGGCGGAGCCTCCGATGCGTCCTGGGGGTCGGTGGCGGCGGCGGCGGCGGCGGGGAGACGGGGAGACAGACGGGGAGAGACGGGAGCGGGCGGCGGGGCCCGGGGAGGCGGATCTGCTCGGGGGGGGGGGCGGTCCGGGGCCGAGCGGGGGGCGGAGCCGGGCGCTGGGGGGCGGCTGGCGAGCGGCTGGGCTCGGCTCCCCGGCTGGCTCCTCGGCTCCGGCGCCCGCCGCCAGCCAGTGCCGCCGCCCGCGCTCAGCCTCCATCCTGCTCCATCCTCCTCCGGCCCTCCTCCGCCTGCCTCTCCCGCTCCCGGGCCCCCAGCGCCGCCGCCCGCCGCCCGCCAGCCATGGCCGCCGCCGGAGGAGCCTCCAGCCCCAGCGCCGGGCTGGGCGGGCGGCCGAGGCTCCGGGGCTCGGGCTGGCGCTGGCCAACGCCGCTGCTGCTGTGCCTGCTCCTGCTGCCCCCGTCGCCGCCGCTGCCCCTGGCCGGCTGCACGGCCGCGGCCACGGCCGCCGCCGCCCGGGACCCCGACAGCCCCTGCCGGCTCAAGACCGTCACGGTGTCCACGCTGCCCGCGCTGCGGGACTCCGACCTGGGCTGGAGCGGGGGCCGCGCCGGGGCCGCCCCTGGCCCGGGGACCCCCGGAGCCTCCCCGGGCGTCGGGGCAGCCGCCGCTGCCGCCGCTTCTGCCTCTGCCGCCGCTTCGGCCGCGTCCCCCGGCGCCGCCGCCGCCGACTCTCGCCTCCTGCTCTTTGTGCGCAACGAGCTGCCGGGGCGCATCGCGGTGCAGGACGATCTGGACAACACCGAGCTGCCCTTCTTCACGCTGGGTAAGGAGAGGAGAGGCCGGGGAAGGATTTGGGGGACCCCCTCAAATGAGTGGAGTCCCAGGGAGAGGACAGGAGAGGAGAGGAGAGGAGAGGTGGGAGAGAGGATGCGCCTTGGGTACCTCGGCTCCCTTGCCCCGGGCTGTCACCCTGTGCGCGCGCGCAAGGAAGCGCACAGGATGCGGGAGGGCAGATTTGGGGACCCAGGGTGCACTGGAAGGATCTGGGGGACCCCCTCGGTGGAACCCCGGGGAGAGGGAGAAGGGAGACAGCATGCGCCTTGGATATCGCTCTTGCCCCCCGGCTGTCACCCCGCGCGCGCAAGGGAGCGCACAGGATGCGGGAGAGCAGGTTTGGGGACCCGCAGGGCACGCTGGAAGGATTTGGGGGAACCCCTCAGTGGAACCCCGGGGAGACGGAAAAGGGAAAGGAGATGAGCCTTGGGTATAGCCCTGGCCCCAGGCTGTCACCCCGCGCGCGCAAAGGAGCGCACGGGTTGCCAGGGCAGGTCCGGGGACCCGCAGGGCGCACAGGTGGTTGGTTGGATGGATGGATGATGGATGGGGAGGACCGACTCAGGGGGTCCCCGGCTCGCCCGCAGTCACTGGGGGGGCTGGTCCTCTTGGGTGTCCCCCGACCGACAGCTGGGGTGGTGGAGCTGTCCAAGGGACTGGCTGTCCAAGGGACTCAGGGTCACAAGGGCTCTCCAGGCCAACCCCTGGGGTTCTAAGTCCAGGGTCACTGTTGGGACCCGCGCGGGACCCGCCCCCCTCGCTCTAGCCTGGGACGAACTCGAGGGTTCTGCTCCTCGGGATGTTTGGGGGTTTTCTCTTGGGGCCCACTGGAGCGGGGAGTAGTTTCGGAGCGAGTCGGACTCACCCACCCAGCATAGGCTGTCTTGGCGAGGTTTGGTTCCCGCCCGGGCTGGGTGACCTTGGCCCAGTCGCTCGTCCTTTCTTCCCAGGGCTTTGGTTTTTGTGGAGGAGAGTTGTGTGAGATGGGGTACAGCAGGGTGGGATGGTGGTGGAGAGTCTAGACCTAGGGATCTCTGGGCATCGCCTTCCTTCGGGGCGCAAACTCTGCACTTTGAGATGTTCCCATTCCCTCTGCGGCCACCCGACCCTCTCCCGGGGCGCCTGCCTTGTCGCATTTGCTTCTGTCTTGTATCTGCCTGACTCTCTCTGTCTCTCCTTGACTCTCTTTTACTGTTTCTTTCTCTGGCTGTCTCTGTTTCTCTGTCTCTTAATCTCTGTCTCTCTCTGTCCTGTCTCTTTCCCTCTCTGCATCCCTCTCTCTTTCTACCTATCTCTGACTCTCTGTCTTTGTCTCTCCATGTCTCCCTCGCTCTTTATCTTTGACTCTGTCTCTCTCCCTCTCTCCATTCCTCTCTGTCTTCTGTCTATCTGTCCCTCTCTCTCTCTCTCTCTCTCTCTCTCTCTCTCTCTCTCTCTCTCTCTCTCTCTCTCTCTCTCTCTCTCTCTCTCTCTCTCTCTCGGCTCGAAATAATAATAAGGGCCGGGCCAGGCAAAGAAAAGGGGCGCCCAAAAGGCCGGGGATGGGGGGCCCCAATCGGAAGGAAAAGTTAATCCGAAAGTTGGCGGCATCTCTGCTGCTGCCCGCTGCTTCCCAGAGCGGGTCTCGGCGGAGTCGGCCCTTCCTTAGGTGGAACTGCGGGGAGCGCGGCTGATTTCCCACCCGGGTAATTGATAGTTTAATTATCTCGGAGAGCGTTCACCCCCAATGTTGCCCCCCCCCTTTGGCTCTCTCTCCAGCGCGCTCTCTTTCCCCTCCTCTCTAGGGCGCGCTTGGTTGGCAGAGTCGGGCCGGCGTCAGCTCCTGGAAGGCTGGATGGAGGTGGACTAAGGGGCGAGGGGAGTGGAAGGGGCGCCCCGCCGAGATTTCGTGTGTCCCCTCCGAACTTCCAGGCCCGGAGCTCTTGGGTCTCTGCTTTGGCTTGCTTGGATGGGCCTTGGGCACTCGCTGCTCTGTTGTAAATCTTGGTTAACTCTTTGCTCTCCTAAGGGGATCCGAGGAGGGTGATTCATGAGCCATCCTCGCTCTCTTAGGAGCACTAGTATTTGTAAGAGTATTTTTAGATTCGGGGATTCTTCTCTCCTCCCTTGCTTCCCTCCCTTTCCACACTGGCTGTCTCTGGAGCCGGGAGCACGCGTGCCAAGGGCCCTCTCGTGGTCTGTTCTGCATCCTTGGGTGGCTGGCTTGAGTCTCTCTCTCTCTCTCTCTCTCTCTCTCTCTCTCTCTCTCTCTCTCTCTCTCTCTCTCTCTCTCTCTCTCCAGCTGACTGTAACTGAGGGGAGCTGGGGAGACAGTTGCTGGCTCTGAGAGGTCTGACTCGAGGCGCCCAGGGGACTTACATCAAGAGAGAAGACACTTCTGTTCTGAGGCATGCATGATCTTCCAGCCTCTTACCAGACACACATACTGAGCTGTCATGCACTTGCCAGCTCTGACCAGCCCTTTGACCACCTATCTCTGAGAAAGAAAGGGGGAATAAAGGTGAAAAAGGGACTCCATAAGACAAAGAGTAATCCTCCTATTTTCCCACCTCCATCTCAGCTCCCTGCTGGGAATGGTGCCTGCCTCTCTCCAGAGATTGGATGGCTTCATGGTTCCATAGTTCCCACTTTCAGTTTCATCCCTGTGGTCTATCTACTACAGTAATGTTTCCTGAGAGACTAAGAATGAAGATTTCTCTCTAAAGTGTTGTTCAAATGATTGGGATCAAGAGAGAATGTCTTGGTGATGGACCTACTTGGAGTCAGGCCCTGGAAAATTGACATTTCTCCAGGGATGTGGAGGACCTGAGCTTGCCAGATGAAGCTTTGCCTCTGTAAACTTCATCTTCAAAAATCCCAGAAACAAACAAACAAACAAACAATAAAAGGGTGTTAGGTGTTTAGAGCCACAGGGCCACCAAAGTGAAATGCTTAGTGAGTAGCTTGAAAGTTCTCTTTTTATCAGGAGGGACAGTGATTGGGCCACACTTGGCAGTGCTCTGACTCTGTGCTCAGGGATTACTCCTGGTACAATCAGGGGACACTAAGGGGTGCTCCAGATTGAGCCTGGGCCAGCTGCATGCAAGGCAAACACCCCAACCTCTGCACTATCCCTCAGGTGCTAGAAATTTTGGAGCCTCCCAGGTGGAAACCCTCCCTGGTAAGTGCCCTAGGCTCAGAACCTCCCGCTGCCTTTTCTGCTGCATTGGGTCTGAGCCTGGCAGCTGGGGGCTTTCTGCTGAGGAGTGACAGGGTGCTGTGCTCCTTGGCAGTTCTAAGCCCTTTGGCTGCCAGCCAGGAAATGGGTTCCGCCGCCTCCTTCTACCCCCCACAAGCGCCCTGGACTGTCAGCTCAAGGCGTTGTGCAGGGATTTGGCGAGGGAGGTTGTCAGCAGATGGCCGAGTGTAGCAGGAGCTGTGGAGGGAGACGTGGGCTTTCTATTTGTGTTGGTCTTCCACTGTTTGCATGTAAACACCGAGTGCACAATGAGCTCCAGGAGGACCAGGCTGGTGGCAAATGAGGATTCGGAGGTGGAGGGCATTGGCGAAGGGTGGGGGTTCCGTGGAGTCATTTATGATCGTAGCTTTCCGAGGAGACTAAGCCTGTCCATCTTACCCCCAGATCTCTGAAAGGCCTTTGCAGCTGCTCCTCTCCAAAAGGATACCCTCGGTCTTTTATGACTACCTCATCAGTTCAAGAGATTTCCATAAGGCAGATGTCACAGCTCCACCTGCCCAGTCAGTGAAAGCCCATTTCTGCCAGAAGCAAGACTTGTGAAGTCACCACTAGGGGGTGATGGTGCTTGTTGTAGCCCCTCTGGCCCTATTTTGGGTGGTGGGTCCAGAGAGAAGAAGTTGTGGACCCAGAGAGCTGCAGTCAAAAACAACCTGATGGCATTTGGTGCTGGGGAGGGGGAGGAGAACAAATAAGCCAAAAAAGAAGATAGAAAGAATTTCCATTTCATTCTTAAATCCAGTTGGGGGAACCTCTTAGCAATTTTACGCACACCGTCAACCACTCTTCACTCACCACCATCAATGCCTTCTCTAGTCCTTTCTCTAAAGTTTTGACTGCTCCTTTGTGAGTGTTTGGCTCTAATAGTCAGCAAAGTTTAAAAGACACCCCGGACTTTTCTTCAGACTTCTGGCTGTCATATTCAGATCTGCTTTCTGGAAACAAAATATCTCTTCAAGTAGAATAATTTCCCAATTGTGTTTATGGATCTCTTTCCTTAGTATTGATTTTAAAAATCCTTACTTTCAAGAAAGGAATTTCCTTGTATGTTTCAACCAGATTCTGAGTATGGAACTTTGTTTGTTCGTTTGTTTTCTGTTCATTCACCTACTGTACAACCCAGGGAAGATTGAAAAAGGGATTCCTTAGGGCAAAAAGTAATTCTCAACTCCATCATGTCCACTTCCTGCAGGGTATGGTGTTTTTCCAGATAGTGTATGATAATCTCCCATGGTACCCAATGAGAATGTATGGTTATCTTGCATGGTCCCCACTTCCAGTTCGATGGAACTGGGCCAGTTTATGGTCTATCTACGGCAATGTTTCCTGTGAGACTAAGTATGAAGATTTCTCTCTAAAGTGTTGTTCAAATGTCTTGGTGATGGACCTACTTGGAGACAGGTCTTGTTATACTCATTGTATTTGTTAAGGAGCATTGTTGGCTGGGAAGGACTGGCACCTGGTTTAAGGTGGTATGCGTGGAGAAGGGCAGACTGGATCAGGAATCTCAGTCTGCCCAACCTCTTTCTTTGTGATAATTGCTAAACTGCCATCTTGAGCCAACTGATCTTTTGAAGGGCTGGTGGCATTTACAGGGGGATTGGTGTTGACTTCCGGGATAAAATCAAACAATAAACTACGTCGCAAGAACTTTTTCTTATAGGACTTCAGAAACATGTATTCCGTGGTCTCTCCAGAGCCACTCCCAGCTCCACATTTTGTGATTCATAGGATATCAAAGAGCATTGACATAATGATGCCAGTGAGGTGTGGAGAAGACACAATCTATGGCAGCAGAGAAGACCAACATGTCTGTGGACCTTGGGGACAATTTCTGGCCCGCAGAGAATCCCAGTGAGGTCCCAGAGGGAAAGCTGGAGGAATAGTGGAATGTTCCAGAATAGCTAGGGAACTATGGTGGGATGGAACCTGAAAACCTCGTCATGACCTTGAACAAGTTATTCAATCTCCCCCAGCACTTCAGTTCTCTGTGCTGTGTGATATGAGTGGGTAGCTGCGCCCTAAAATAGTCCTCTTGTGTAGAGAGGTGTTATGAACTGGCTCTGTCTTGACCTACTCTGTCACTGACTAGCTCCTCCTCTTGCCCTCTTCGAGTCTTTAGAATAAGTTGAAAAACTAAAGAAACAAAAAAGAAAAGAAAAAAGGTGCAGGGCATCTGAGGTGAATCCCCACATCATTGGAGCTTATCTACCCTCAGGCAGTCCTGGAGTCAGCTTGTGGATTTTCCTTTCATGCCCTCAAGGAGCGAAAGGGCAGCCTCCTTTTTGTTCACCCCAAACCTTGTTGAAACAAAGGGACAAAAAAAAGAGAAAATTGAGAATGCTTCCTTATTCATGTGTCTTGCCAATTTGCTGTGTCATCTAAGTTTCATGCACTTTGGATTTAGAGGAAAGATTTTTGGTTTGTTATTTGTTTGTTTGAGGTTCACATTGCACTGGGCTTATTCCTGGCTCTGTTCTAAGGGATCACTCCTGGTAGACTTAGGGGACTATAAAGGGTACAAGGAATTGAACCCTGTCAGACACAGAACAAATGCCCCTACATGCTGCACTCTCACAGACCCCTGGGGAAGGACTTTGAAGAAGGAAATCTCCCCAATTCCAGGACTTAAAGGGGTGTTCAGTGCACCTACCAGGAGCATATCTGGCCAAGATTTTGAGATTTACCCACATATGATGTCTTCTGCATAATATTAATTGGCCTGGGGCAAAGAGAAATGTCACCAGAATTAGAGATAACCTTAAAATACACTTAAAAATGGATATCTGGAGTCAGCCTCTAGAAGTCCTGAGTAGTCAGGCACTAGGTCTTAGCAGTTGCTAGGAGGCAGGAGTTTAGCCTCAAACGAATAGTCTAGAAAATAAGAGGAGCTTCCTTTAAGTGGCAGCTGGGAAGCAGAGTCCTTAGGCTCATAGGAACACAAAAATGAAGCCCAAACCAAGAAAATGTTGTGGTTCCTCCACAGAGGACTCGATTCTAGATTCATGGGGGACTTTTGCAAGTTAGACCCAGGCTCACACCTCATGGTGGAGTGCAGCTGGCCTCTCTGTAAAAGACACCCAGCAGAAACTGCACACTGCTTGTCAGGCATGTGGGGAAAGAACCTGGGCCTTCTAAGTGGCTGACAGTATCTGCCTTTGTTTGCTTTCTGCTTTGATTCTGAAGGTTGATAGCTACTATTAGCAGGGAAAAATAAAAATGCACAGATAGTAGCCATTGGGTCTTCAGTAAGAGAGCTTTCATCACAGAAAGTGCATTCAAAAAACTTCCAGTGTTCTCTCACTCTCACTTGTATGTGTTAGGGAGAGTGAGAGAGAGTGCCAGAGACAGACAAACTGAAGTGGAGAGATACTAATTTATTTTTCAAGGATGAATAGGAGAGGGAAATATGCAATCTACAAATAAAGCTAAGCTTTAATAAATGCATTCTCTTTCTTCCTTTGGGAACCAGGAACCATTCCCTAGAAAATATTCTCTAATGTCAAAAATCCGTTCTGCAGGGAGTGGGTGAGGAAGGTGATGGGGGCCACTGGTAGTGGGAAGGTTGCACTGATGAAGGGGGGTGTGCTTTTTATAACTAAAACTCAGATACAAATATGGTTGTAATCATGGAGCTTAAATAAGATATTATAAAAAATAAAATAAAGACAAAAGAACTCATTCTGCTATGATGAGCCAGTTTTCTGGAACATTCTACTAGATAATGATCTTGGAAGGGGTGAGGTTTTTGTGGTCTCTGCTCTGCGTCTTTCTCCCTGTTCTACTTCCTTTCCACCCTCCATCTCCACCCCCTTCCCAGCTCAAATCTCATGAAACCGATCTACTCCTCAGGGCAAAGACAAGTGTATTATGTGCCCCAGAAAGTACATGCTATACAGAGAACGTAATGGGGCAGAGAGAGGGGAGGGGAGTGGACGATTCTTTTTAGTGTTGTTTAAAAAGGATCAAATATGGTCCAGGTCAAACTGATTTGTTCCTTTTGGGGGAATCAGTGACACCACTTGAGACAGCAGAGCTGTGCAAACTTGGGGGTGACCCAGACCTGGATGGTATTCTGAGCTGAGCCATAAGGCTGAAAAATCATCCTACATTTTTATTTTACAGTTAGTTCTGCAGAAAATTTTACCAGGTCTCTGGCTGGCATAGCCCTCTGCTTCTTTCCTCTGCATTTCTGTCAACTATGGAACACTAAGAGTGCACAGAGATTGGGTAGAGAGAATGAGTGGAGAGTGGCTGACCGTTTGAAAACTGTGTAAAGTGGAGGGCTTCATAATGGCAGGGTGCATTGAATTCAATCCATTAGGACAAGACTGGAACCGAAGGATGAGGACCAGTAGTTGCTTAAGTCAATGGGTCTTGAACCCCTACAGAATATTGTTTTTCTGTCCATGACATGGGACAGCTAATACATGGTTTTGAGTTGGAACATACCAGAACTCAGTTCAGAGACTGCATCTCTCACCCGTTCTTCCCTTGCTGAACCAAACACTCCATCCCTTCACCCTCTCCAACCCCCCAAATCTACATATAACACCTAAGGAGAAAAACAGCCTGGACCTGGAATTTTTTTCTCCTGCCTCCAGTTGGCTGTCCTCTCTCCAGGGAGACTGAGCTGAGTGGCTGGGTTTGGTTGTGGTGAAGCAGCAACTTCTTTGCCTTCAGTTCTAGTTGCCTAAAAGTGGGGAACTGGAAGAGAAGAATCCTGCTCTATTCTGGGAAAGGAGACCCGGATTTACCCTTGAGGTGGCCAGGGATGCATTTTCACAGAGCCGTGTTCCCAAATTCTCACACTGACCAGCTAGTGGCAACAGAAGATTAACTATAGCAAGTGAGAGCGCTGAGTTTTCTCTTTCCATTCAGCAGCATTTGCTGCCTTTTTGCCCCACATGGAGGCAGAAATCCTGCAGGAAGGTCTTGCTGTAGACTCTATGGCTAATCTTCTTCTTTTGGACAAGAGCCCCCCACAATATTCCTTTCTGAATTGCAAGCAAGAGGGCTTGAGGAGATTATTTTTCTCCCTTGTTGCAAACTCAAATCTGTACCTTTATTTCTTCTACCATGTCATCAGTCTCTGGTCTCTCTACCAGCTGGTCTTCTCCCCCCAGTCCACCCTCTGTACTCGCAGACAGAGTGATTTCATTACAATCTCAAATCTGATCATGGCTCTCTTCTCCTAAAGCACTTCACCCATTCCCCATCTCTTGGTATGAAACTCAGGCTTCTTATTGTGGGCCAAGTTCCATAATCAAATTCTGTCCAGGCTGTCCAATACCAAGAACCCTTTTTCCTTTTAATGTGATGTTGACCCCCCTCCAACAGTTCCTTTCCTTCCAACTTCCCATTTTATTCTCTTCCCCTAGGAAATGCCATCTTACTTTTTGTTTGTTTGTTTTTGTTTTTGGGTGCTCCTGGCTATGCACTCAAAAATTGCTCCTGGCTTGGAGAACCATATGGGATGTCAGCAATCAAATCAAGGTCCGTCCTGGGTTAGGGCATGCCAGGCAAACGCCCTACCCCTTGCACCACCACTCTGGCCCCATGTCTTATCTTTTAATATTAACTTCAAAGATCTAGGATCTTTGCAGCTTTTCCTGCCTTTTTTGTTTGCCTGTTTGAGGATCACACCCAGCCCTAATTCTTCAGCTTGGGATCACTCCTGAGATCTCCTTTAGGATACCTTTTTACAGGGCTCTGGGGGAAACATAAGTGGTGCTGGGGATCAAACCAATATTGGCTGTGTGCAAGGCAAGGCCTTACCTGCTATATTTGCCATCTGGCCCCTCTACAGACTTTTGATCAGAACATGTGAGAGCCTTGATTCCATTGGCCACTGTCAAAGGAATGGCCCCTTAAACAAGATCATTACTTAGGAACTAGTCAACATCTACTTCTAATGGACCAGCATTATTTTGGAAATCAGGAAACAGGAAGTTAGAGAGCAAAAGAAAAATATGCATCAGAGAGATAATGCAGGTGTTAATGCACTTCCCATATATAGCAAGCCTGGTTTTGTCTTTGGCTTGGCATATAATCCCTCAAGAAGCTCCAGGAGTGACTCCTGAGCAGAAAGCTGTCAGGAAGCCCTGATCCTCCCTACCTCCCCACCCAAAAAAGACAAAATAGATCCTGAATTTAGAGAGCGCACAGGAGTGTGTGCATGAGAGAGAGGAGAGAGAGAGAGAAAGAAAAAAGAGAGAGAAAAGACAGATGAGAGAATGAGAATGCTAAACTTAGTACATAAGAAAATGAGGTAATCTGTGATAAACAAAATGAAGAGATGAGAAAAATAAAGTGGAATATTTCTGTTCTCTGTGATGGGAAAGTGGGTTTTCATATTAAACAGAATGGAGTGAGAGGAGCTGGTTATTGGTGATGGGAATATTGCACTGGTGAAGGGGGGTGTTCTTTACATGACTGAAAACCAACTGCAATCATATTTGTAATCAAGATGTTCAAATAAAGATATTAATAAAAAAAAAGAGTGTAGGTTGGGGGCCGGGAGATGATTCAAAAGGTTAGTCAGTGATTTCCATTTTGGACTCCCAGGATGGATCCCTGACACCATGTGGTCCTCTAAGCACTGAGCTGGGAGTAACCATGAGCACTGCAGGCTGTGGTTGAACCAAAACTTGAGGTAAGCAGATTATCCTAGTGATTATCACCAAGAAGAGCCTTGGAACCAAGCCCTGACTCAGGAGCTCCATCTGGTGTGTTCTAAGCAAGCAAGAGGACTGGCTGGTGAGCAAGATGTGGAGGTCCAGGAAGGCAGGCTGGGCCAGAAGGGAATCAATATGTCACCCAGGGCCACCTACTGCTATGGAATTGTATTTGGTTTGGAGGAAAATAGAGTCCAGTAGAATTGGAAGTAATGTCAGTATGTGACAGTTCTTTTTTTTGTTTGTTTTGTTTATTTGAGATGGGGGCACACTGGGTGTCATTCAGGGGCTACCCCTGGCTCTGTGCTCAGAAATAGCTCCTGGCAGGCTCAGGAACCATATGGGATGCCGGGGATCTAAGCTGGGTCTGTCTTGAGTCATCCGTACGCAAGGCAAATGCCCTATTACTGTGCTATCACTCGGGCCCCAGAATGTGACAGTTCTAACACCATACACAGGGTGCCAAATAGAAGAAGAGCAGAGCCATCACTGGGTAGGGATGATGGTTGGAGGGGGAGCATGGCAGACTGCTTAACTGAGAGATGGTGGCAGCTTGGAGTCTGAGGAGAATAGAACTTCCTTGTCTGCATGTTACTCTGTCCTGTGTGTTTAGTTTTGGTTTGGGCGCAATGCTTAGAGTTTACACCTGGCCAGACATTCAGGAATCACTCCTGACAGCCTCAGAGGATCATATAGGATACTGGCAATCAAACCCATGCAACTTGTGTGCAAGGCAAATGCCCTACCCATTAGACACCACTCTGGCCTGTACTTCTTGCCCCTAAGCAGAGGACATGCGTACCTCCTTCATCTCAGCCTGCAGTTGCTTTTAAGGTTCCTCTGTCCTTGCCACAGCTGTGGGACACCAAACAGATTCATTCCACGCTTGAGGTGAGTTCTCTGCCTTGGAGGCATTAAGGAACAGACAGAGGATCTGGCAGCTGCTGCAGGGCTGAGCTCAGTTCACCCCCATATGGGACTCCTCCAAAACCCCAGCCTACCCTGGCAAGCCACCTACAAGTTTCCTGCACAGACCAGGGCATTCTTGAGTTTACATCTCCTCCCATCTTTCATTGCTTGCTCTTCCCATTGGCAAGAAGCCAGACCTTTCTTTTCTGGAACGTTCAGGGGTGTCAGCCTCCCAGGCTCCAGGGGCCTGAGATCTTGTTCTGCTACTCGCTTACTCAGTGCTCCTCCAGGCTGCTCTGCCCAGGGAACAATTGGATTTCTTTTTTTTTTTTTTTTTTTTTGTGGTTTTTGGGTCACACCCAGCAGTGCTCAGGGGTTATTCCTGGCTCCAGGCTCAGAAATTGCTCCTGGCAGGCACGGGGGACCATATGGGATGCCGGGATTCGAACCGATGACCTCCTGCATGAAAGGCAAACGCCTTACTTCCATGCTATCTCTCCGGTCCCACAATCGGATTTCTTAAGGACTCCTCCTTGTCCCCAAACTGTTCCACAAACCTATATGTATCTGGTTCAGTCTTCTTAAATTCTTCCTCACCCCACCGGCCTCCTCCCTTTCCTTTTCTCCCGCCCTCCTATGCTCAGGGAATTCCCACAGTGTACTAGGCATCATGTTAGAATGGGGACTTGGAGCCACACTACTTCTTCCAGGAACAGAGGGAAGCTTGGCTTTCTCTTTCTAGAAATTACCAGGGCATCTGTTGCCTGAGATAGAGCTCCTATGTGAGTAGGTGTCTCTTTTGTCACGCCTTGGCTCAAAACCCCAAGTTCATTTCTGTCCACCTAGTACTTCTTTCTAGTCAGGCTTACGTTTTTATTTTTCTACCCCCACCCTTGGAAAATGAGATCTCCATTATATTATGTATACCTTTGGGATATATATATGAACATGGGTATGTGTACATAATAACCTACATTATTTATGCGGCCATTGTAATGCTGTAAAAATCCAAATAAATAGTGAATACTTCAAGCATATTAGAGCTGGGTGAAAGAGTGCCTTGGAGATCCAGCTCAACTCCCTCATTTACTTAGCAAAGAGGAGTATATTTTTCAAGATCCCCCAGCGAATCCAAAGCAATATGCCTTTTCCTGCCTATTTCCTCTGTGTGGGAGGTGATGGACCAGCTCTGAAGACTCAAAGTCCTGGGTTGAAATCCCTCCTGGACCCAATCTGTGGCTGTAGAGACTTCCGGTGCGGCCTCACAGATCCTCTCATCCCTCATCAGTCAAACTATGATTCCCAAGCATCATTTCTCTGAGTTGCTATTCTCTTTATCTTGGAGATCTCTCCACAACCCGAATTTGACTCTAGTCAAATTCTGGCTCCTGCTCCATTTGTACTTAGGCTTGTGACTTCCTTTTTCTTTTTCTTTTTTTTTTTTTTTTTTTTTTTTTTTGTGGTTTTTGGGTCACACCGGGCAGTGCTCAGGGGTTACTCCTGGCTCCATGCTCAGAAATTGCTCCTGGCAGGCACGGGGGACCATATGGGACGCCGGGATTCAAACCGATGACCTTCTGCATGAAAGGCAGACGCCTTACCTCCATGCTATCTCTCCGGCCCTGGCTTGTGACTTCCGAATGTGATCTGGAAGAGAGTGTAAGCAAAACACCAGATCACCCCCAGTCTGCGCCCCCTGCCTGGAAGCCACCTGGAATTCTTTTATTGGAAGGAGGTGGAGGCATGAATAAATCATGAGTTTGAATTCCCTTTCCAGGCCAGCCTATAGTAGCTTCTTTCTCCCTCTTCCCTTTCCTCCCATTCCCCATCCCAGCCAGAAAAGAGAGGGGGGAAATGGGGCCATTGATCTCTGCAGGTTCTCCAGGAATGGGGGGGCGGGGAGGGTGGAATCCCGGGGTTGTCTGAGGACAGTCTGGCCAGGAAAGCTTTTCTAGGCTGTCTTTTGCAGGAGGGGAGAGGCAAGCTCTGGGCAGAGCCTTCTCGAGCTCCTCTGACACAGCTTTGCTCTCTCGCAGACACCCAGCGAAGTCACAGTCACGAGTGACTTTGCAAGGAGCTGAAAAGGGAAGGAACATTTCCATTAGCAGCATCAGCAGTAAAGGAGATTTCCAGTCACAATAATAGCTGCATTTTGGGGAAATCATTTCAGCGCTAGTGGCTGTGGGCTGTAGAGGGAAGGGAGCCTGAAGGCCAGTGAGACATCTGGACTGTGTGAAAGGACTGAGAGAACTACTTTTGGGAGAGCATATCTGGGCAGGGCTGGGCTTCTGAACAACTAACTCCTGGACCACCTGCTTTCTTCCTTCCAAGTGCATGGGGAGCCATGATCTCTGCAGCCCCCCTCCGGCCAGCTGCACAGGTATTCTCTGCTGCTTTTTGCTCTGATTGCTGGCTCATGCTATTTAGGACTTTGAGAATAGCCATTTGCCAGGCTCCTGGGATTTGCAGCTGGGAGTGCTCCTGGATTATTTAGTCCTGTCTTTCTTAAATTAGCTTTCTCATCAGAATCCTTTTACTTCAGCCCACCTGGGAGGGGGCTGGGACTCTGCTCTGGAACTGGGGCACCTGCTAGCTAACTCCTGGCTTGGTATGTCCCCTGAGGCTCAAAACGAGCTGCCTGAAGTTGCCTGTACAACTTGGGGGTCTCTGTAGAGTGATGACTTGCAGGTTTGCTTTTCTGTGGCTGATTCCCTAATGTCTAGCCTTAGCTCTATTCTTCTGACCTCCTCTAAGAAGCTCTTTCCTCTACAAAGTCCATTTTTAAAATGTGCTGAATGCTCCTACCCCATTGGTTACAGCTATCATACTTATTGGATAAAAATAAATAAGTAAATAAGAGTAAAATACAGACTGCTCCATTAGGCTTGATTTTTTTTTCAGAGCAACAATGACTGTTTAATATGATTCCAACTCATGAACTATTGGGGACATAGTCATACTAAAGATAACGTGTTACCCTCAAGTGCAGTTCAATTCAAAATGACTGGTTAGAAATCATATTACTCCTGTGTGGCTACCTCTGCCCAAGAGATTCTGAGTATCTTTCCCAGCCACTCAAGCAAGGGAATCATTTTAAGATTTCCCACCCCCTGGTCCCTCATCCCTTCTCAGGGTAAAACCATCCTGTTGATTTCAGTTCTAAAAGGCAATTCAGAGCATTTAGATGCTCCTTGTTCCTACCACCAATACCTGCATCCAATCCACCATTGTGTGTGTGTGTGTGTGTGTGTGTGTGTGTGTGTGTGAGAGAGAGAGAGAGAGAGAGAGAGAGAGAGAGAGAGAGAGAGAAGCAAGATTCTTTTTATTTTTATTGAAACTTATTGAGGAAAATTAGAGGGAAGAGGAAGAAAGAAAGGCATGTCCAAGAGAGATCATATTTTTTTATTCCAGAGTGGAAATAAACAAGCAAAGAAACATAGAGGCAAGCAAGCAAAATACATGTTTGAGGGAGAACATGGGCTTAAAGAACAAGCCCAATATACTCCCACCATTTTATGCTTCAGCCACTATTTTCATCTGCTAACTGCAAAGATCCTACTTCATCGCTACTCCCAGCCTTTCTTTCTCCTCCAAGGTATATAGCATCTGGACCAAATCCAGCTTGCCGCTTGCTTAGGGATGGCCTTGGAGGCCTTTTTCTTGTTGAAATCATCAGAAAAAATCAAAAGAAGAATAATATTTCATGATACGTGACAATTATATGAAATTAAAACGCCAGTGCCCATAAATAAAGATTTATTGGAACACAGCCACACTCATTTTCATATTATCTATGGTCGCATTCCCTCTACAGAGGCAGAGTGAGTAGCTGCAACCATGAATATTTGGCCCACAAAACTTAAAGTATTCAATAACTTTTCTTTACAAAACGCCTGTTGACCCTGCTATAGAGTAGCAGAGGCATCTTTCCTAAAAAGAAATGAGATCCTGGCCACTCTCCATTTCAAATTCTTCCTAGTTTCTCATTGCTGATAAGGTAAAACCCCAATTACTTTTAGAGTCTACCAAACTTTAATTTACTGACCTCTTTGAGTTCATCTTCTATTTAATCTTCTATTTTAGCTTTTTCTCAGAAAACTCAACTAGCATCTTCTCCAAGAAGTCTTTCCTGATTAAAGCAACACTTGATATAATGCCCCCCCCCAAACCAATACCTTTTTATTCCTTTTCATTCCATTTGTTACAAAGCACCTTTACCAAACAGCTCCTTGAAGGTGGAGAGTATATCTTAATCACCTTTTTTGGGGTGGTGGTGATGGTGGTTTGAACCTTACCTGGCAGTGCTCAGGGGTTACTCCTGGCTCTGTGGTGAGGAATCACTTGATGCTAGGGATCAAATCCTGGTCAACCATATGAAAGGCAAATACCCTGTCCACCGTACTATGGGTCTGATCCCCTCTTCATCACCTTTTGCCAAAAGAACCATTGAATGTGGAACAATTAGTTCTCAAACTAATGAGTTTGAGGTGACTATTTCTGGACATAATGAAATGTGGACAGGAATAGTAGTATGAGTTTGAGCAACTGTCTCAGAGAGTAGGCACTTCCCCAGATGGCTCAATTGGTCCTGAATCATTATGAAGATTTCAAGAGCTAAAGGCATTGAGACAGTTAGAGCAGCACCAACTATTCAAGCATTTGCTTTTGAGGGCGTTGATAAATCAAAATAATAGACCTTCCCCAAGTTGGAGGAAGTTTAGAGCCATGAAAAAAGAAAAGTTCTGCAAGGAACGGTCTCTGGAAAGTAGGGGTTAGGGGATGGGCTAGTGTCACTGGAGGTGAATTTGAGAGGGGCAAAGTAGGGGGCACCTGTTACTGGTTCTGCTGGATGCTGGTGATCCAAATCCTTTCTAATTTCTGGGCTTCTCTCCCAATTCCGAAGTGATGGGACTAAGAAAAGCCAATGATCCTTGAGGATTTTTCTCAATCCTCAGGGCTCGGTGGGAATACAGAGGAAGTTGGGGAATCCTTTCACAAGCTTCTAAGGTTTTAAGCTGCTGCTGATGGACAAAGTCACCTTCCTCCCTGCCTTCCTCTCCCTCCCTCTATTCTTTCCCTCATCTATGAAGATCAAATCCTTAGCTCTGAACCCAGGTGCAACTCAAATTTTCAAGCCTCACCTCGCAGTGATTTGTTAGGGAGCAGTCTTCAATTACTTTCTCTCAAGCCTCCCTCAGGAAGGTTCTATCAGAAAAACTGGCCACCCCCAAGTAACCAATTACCTGTTTACCAATAGCAGGACTTTATTGTCCCCTGTCCTCACCCTACCCCTCTCTCCTCTCTAATCTTGATTGTTCTGGTCATTAGAAACCACTTTTCTAAATTTCAGAGCTTCCAGGGACTAGCCAGCCTTCACCTGCCTTTTCCCAGCCCCCAGAAGAGAAGACTGCCCAATCTTTCAAAGGCAAGACAGGTGGAAAGGCTAGTAGCTAAGAGGACAGCTGTCAACTTTGGAAAATCATATCAAACCAGGCTTTGCAAATCTAATAACTACCCAATGGCGGTGGTCTGGCAGGCAAATGCGGTGGGTTCCTATTCACTTTCAAGCACCAACTTGCTGGAAATTGGCCTCCATTGAAGGCATGTCCTTCTTCGGCGCAGTGTTAAGATCAAGTTGATATTGCTCAACCCAAATGACTCTCAGGAAACTGGGGAAGATTCATTGCATAGTATATTTTCCCATAGGAGAAATAGTCCCATCTTTTTCATGATTAGAATCCCAAGTGCTTTGGTTTGTGCAGATCACATAGCAGACACGCAATAAATAAATACTTATTGAAGAAAGCATGAACAGATGGAATTATGTGTGGTCAGGGATTGATTACCTATAACTTAATTGCAACCTCAGATTCCTTCTGGATGCAATGCCCCATCAGTTATTGGGACCAACTGGGAAGATAAATATTAAAGTTTTCTAGATTAAACTGCTTCACCTAAATACCTTTGTGCAACCTGAAGCTAAGCCTTATTGCTCATTGTTTTAGTATTTCTGTCCTGAGTCTTTAGCAGCACAGAAACACAGATGCATAGATTTGGGAGACAATAGCATGCATGCTTTTTGATGAAAAAAAAAAAAAAACCAACCTCCTTTTCTAGGTATTTTTAGTATCATTTTACAGAGGAAGGCATGGGCATTTAGAGATTAGGCTAATGCATAGTGGTCACATAGCTGATGGGATTAGTGATACCTAGTTTTAAAGAGAGTTTTGTATCACTAGCATGAATGGAACCCATGAATAACTTGCTATAAATGAAAGAGATCTTATAAAAGGGCATGCCATGATTGAAGTCGGGTGGGGGAGGCATTCAGGTACCATTTAGATTCATCCCTCATGCATGATTTTGAGAATCCTTAATCTGCCCAACCACATGAATACATATATTAATATTTACTATTTCTTTCCATATTTACTATTTTTTTCGTTAGATTTCCTTTGCCATGTACATGTAAAACTAACTTTCCAGCCCCTATCTTTCAAATCAAGATTGGATGTACCTTCTTGCTTCTTACATGTTCTTCTCAGTTTCTTTCAATCTCCCAGAATACTGGGTGTCTTCAAGAACACTCTGGGTTCAAGAAAAAAGTGGGATTGTCTTCTTGCTTTCTTGTTCTTAAGCTAAGTTAACATCATATCTATTTAATATCTGTAACTCCAGTCGCGAGCACATGCATGCTTATTGAATTTTTCACTGTAATTTCACATCTTAACAAGAAGAATACAAGGTTTTGTAGCGAAGTCAAATAATTCAGGAATTTATAATGGAAATATGAAAATCTCGCTCCCACCCATCAGTCCCTGGGAATGATGAGAAAAAACTGTTTGCTAGAATCCTTGTGGACACAAAATGCTTGTGTCTGACTTGTCACCTTGGGTGATGAGTAAGACAGACAGGAAGTGACTCTTCCCAGGCCCTGTTATGGGCACCTTGCAGGTGGCTCGGGAAAAGTAATGAAATCTTTTTATTAGGATGCTGATTTTTCACACTGGTTTTATGATAGATCAGGGAAGCCTGAGTCATTTGGATTCAGTGAAGGGGAAGTTTTCCTTTGATCTTTAATGCTGGAGCTCCAATTTCATTTGAAAACAAGTTACTTGAAAGTGTTCTACAAGCTTAACAGCACTGCCCTGAGTACAGCATAGTGAAAGGAAGAGGGTTATTGGTTCTGCCATGGTATTTTCTGGAGATATAGTGATTTGAGACAAAGATCACTGGCCATCTGATAGTCAACATAAAGGCAATTTCTTCAAACTATTCTTTGAATCGTCAGGCCCCAGAGTCTGCCTCCGTATTTCTTCCACAAGCCTGTACTGTTCTTTACTTGAAAACAAATATTATATATTTTCATCTTTCTCTTTCTCTTTTTACTTTTTTCTTCTCTTTTCTTTTTTATTAATATCTTTATTTAAACACCTTGATTACAATTATGATTGTAGTTGGGTTTCAGTATGTAAAGAACACCCCCTTTCACCAGTGAAACATTCCCATCACCAATGTCCCAAATCTTCCTCCTCCCCACCCCATCCCCGCATGTGCTCTAGACAGGCTTTCTATTTCTCTCATTCATTCACATTGTTATGATAGCTCTCAATGTAGTTATTTCTCTAACTGAACTCATCACACTTTGTGGTGAGCTTCATGTAGTGGGCTGGAACTTCTAGCCCTCCTCTTGCAATATTGCAAAAATGTCTTTCATTTTTCTTAAAACCCATAGATGAGTGAGACTATTCTGTGTCTATCTCTCTCCCTCTGACTTATTTCACTCAGCATAATCGATTCCATGTACATCCACGTATAGGAAAATTTCATTACTTCATCTCTCCTGACGGCTGTGTAATATTGCATTGTGTATATGTACCACAGTTTTTTTAGCCATTCATCTGTTGAAGGGCATCTTGGTTGTTTTCAAAGTATGGCTATTGTGAATATAGGTGTGAGGAAGGGATTCTTGTATTTTTGTGTTCCTAGGGTATTTCTTCTTTTCTTTTTCTTTCTTGTTTTTGGGCCACAACCAGTGACACTCAGGCATTACTCCTGGCTTATGCGCTCAGAAATCACTCCTGGCTTGGGGGACCATATGGGATGCTGGGGGATCGAACTGTGGTGTGTCCTAGGTCACCTGCATGAAAGGTAAACGCCCTACTACTGCACCACCGATCAGCCCCTCTTTCTTTTTCTTCTTTCTGTCTTTCTTTTCTTTCTTTCTTTCTTTTTCTTTCTTTCTTTCTTTCTTTCTTTCTTTCTTTCTTTCTTTCTTTCTTTCTTTCTTTCTTTCTTTCTTTCTTTCTCTTTCTTTCTTTCCTTCCCTTCCTTCTTTCTTCCCTTCTTCCCTTCTTCTCTTTTTTCTTTCTTTCTTTCTTTCTTTCTTTCTTTCTTTCTTTCTTTCTTTCTTTCTTTCTTTCTTTCTTTCTTTCTTTCTTTCTTTCTTTCTTTCTTTCTTTCTTTCTTTCTTTCTTTCTTTCTTTCTTTCTTTCTTTCTTTCTTTCTTTCTTTCTTTGTTTCTTTCTTATTCTCTTTCTTTTTATCTTTCTTCCTTCCTTTTTTCCTCCTCCCTTCCTCCCTCCCTCCCCCTCTCCCTCCCTCTCTCCCTTCCTTCTTTCGTTTCTTTCTTTCTTTTTCTTTCTTTCTTTCTTTCTTTTCTTTCTTTCCTTCCCGCATGCTTTCACTACACTCAACCAAGCTGAGGGGTTATTTCTGCTGTGCATTCAAGAATTATTCCTGGATGTGTTCCAGGACCATGTAAAATGCTGGGATTCGAAGCTGGATTGGCCACATGCAAGGCAAGTGCCCAACATTTTGTACTATTGCTCTGGCATCACCTCTGTCCTCTATTTCTAGTCTATTTTTCAATAGAGATATAGATATATAAATGGATTCATATATGCAACTATATATTATTTATACAACAGATATATGCAAATATAAATGCACATATACTCATATATAGTTAGGTACCTATGAGAAAGAGAAAGAATTAAAACAAATTATATAATCCAGAGACTAAAGGAAGAAATAGAGCTTTATAAGGGAGGAGCCAGAAAGGAGCTATTTTTCCCATGAACTGGGTTTGGGCATGTCTTTTTCTAGTGGGGTAGTTGACCTTATTGATAAAGCAGAGTTTTCTGTGTTAGGCATTTCTCTTTCTTGAGTGGGAAAACAGACACTTGGAAAATGGTTACCAGGGTGTAGGTTGAGTAACTCACCCTAGAAAATTTCATTTATGAAGTCATAGATTGGTAATTAATAGAAAAAGTCTATTAAAACAGGGAATCATAAAAAAATAATAATGTGCCTTAAACATGTCATTTTAGAATAAAATCTGTAAAGGGTGGTAGATGTTTGCCAGTTATTTGATGTAGGCCCGTGGCCCCTTCTTGGCTTCTGGGTCAGCTCATTGGAATCTGTTGCCATTTTTCTTGCATAAAACTTACTCCTAATGGACCCAGTATGATCTCTAGAGTCACTTTCATTCAAGGGGACCAAGAACTTAAAGATGTGTGCCAATTTGTTCTTGTAGTGTTTTATGATTCCTTTCTACATTTTTATAGTTGTCACAACTGACCTAACTCAATAGCCACATTCAAGTGACTTAATTTTTATTATAAAATCAACTTTGGTCCTCAAAGTATCTGCTCTCTTTTGTGCTCATGCATTTTTGGTTTCTATGAGATTTCATTAGATTTTTTACAATGACAAGAAACACAACGGAAATAAAGAGGTTTGGAAAACAAATTGTTTTTGCATAAAAATGAAAACTTAATCCAAGATGACATTCTGAGTGTTGGAGAAAAAGATTCTGTAACTTTAGAAACAATGACTGGTCATTTTTTAAAAAATCTATAAAATAATGAAGAGCTCTGATTAGCTTCATGCTCTAAGGACAAAGGATAACTGAGAGCATTTGACAGATAGATCTATTTCCAGTTGACAGAAACACTTTGTCACAGGGAAAAAAGACTATCAATGAACTTATTTTTTTTACTTGGGGGGCCTCCCAAGAGATGCTCAGAAGGCCCAGGGCTCACTCCTAGAGATCCTTGGCCAGCCAAGCTAGTGATTTATTAACATGAGTGCCCAAGAATATGGCATTACATAGGCCCTATATATTCTGGAGGCCCCAGGATCAACTTTGTTATGCTAGGAGACCATGTAGTATCCAGGATTAAGCTATGGTTGACTGCACACATAACCTCTACTGTGTAATCTCTCTGTAATTATTTTTTGTTTGCTTTCTTGTTTTTTTTTTTGGGGGGGGGTCACACTCAGTGGCACTCAAAGGTTACTTCTGGCTCTGCATTTAGAAATGACTTTGGGCTGGCTCAGGGGACCATATAGAATGCCACGATTCAAATTACCATCCGTCATCTTGGGTTGGCTGCATGCAAGGCAAATGCCCTACTGCTTTGCTATCTTTCCTCCCCCCCCCTTCTCTGTCATTTTTGTGGTTGAGTCCATTCATTACCTTTTGTCCAAAACTGTTATCAAAAGCAGGAAAAGGGTTCCCCTGAACCTTAGGGATTCGATATACATTTTTGTAGCCACTGTGCACAATAACAGGGAGAGGATCTCTAAAACTTCAACATAGATCTAACCTATGACCTTCTCCAAAGAAAAATTCCCCTTCTTGGGTATATAACCAGGAGAAATGAAAATAGCATTTTAAAGAGATATCTGCATTCTCATAGTCATTGCATTATTCATAATAGCCCAGATATAATAATAACCTAACTGTTTAAAGATGAGTGGATAAGTAAGATGTAAAAATGCATATGCACGTACAGTGTAATGCTGTTCAATCATGAATGGGAAGGAAATCCTGTCATTTGTGACAATATCTACAGAACTTGTGGGCATTAAAATAAGTGAAATAAGTCAGAAAGATAGATAAGGTTTGATCTCACCTGTACGTGGGGTCCAAAGATGCCAGACTTGTAGAAAAGGAAGATGGGTATGGTGGCCATTGGGAAGGGGCTATGGAGAGGGTGTGGGCAAAAGGCAGGCGCTTCAGTACAGCTGCTGTGCCACATCGCAATTCGAGTTGGCAGCGCTGCAATGCATACTTGAAAGCTGGCGAGAGTATGTTTTAAATGTTCCCAGCACAGAAAAGAAATGACAATTATGTGACAGGGTGGAGGTGTTGGTTAATGTCATCATAGAGATCATTCTGCAATAACCGAGGGTATCAAATCAGCATATGCCATACGTTTTTATAAGTGTCTACGTCAGTTAAATCTCAATAAAGCTGAATGACTTTTAAAGGAGGATGAATATAGAATTCAAGTTCAGATCCTTCCTGTGACTCTGTAGCAATGATCGCCAATGCCCTTCCCCCTTAGGGTTGTCCTTTTAAGACAGGACCACCGGGGCCTGAGAGATAACACAGAGGAAGGGTGTTTGCCTATGCAAAGCTGCCTCTGTAGCCAATCCAGAAGGGACAGTGGTTCGAATCCCGGCATCCCATATGATTCCCCAAGCCTTCCAGGAGCGATTTCTGAGTGCAGAGGCAGAAATAACCCCTGAGTACCACCGGCTGTGACCCCCCCAAAAAAACACCCCAAAATGAAAAGAAAATGTATTTATAATATTTTTATTAAATTAAAACATTTAATAATATAACAAATTATAAATAAAATTAATAATATAGTAAAATATAAACAAATATATTTATAATGATTGAATAATAAAATAATAATTTATAATAAAATGTATACAATGTTAGGGCCCCTAACATTTTCCCTGTTATGTTGATGGGCAACCCAATAGTTTGAATACCAAAATGCCTGAGCAGAGCATAGGATGCAGTCAGATAAGACTATGCACAGATTTTTGCTGACATTTAATCATTTTTTGTTCATGTATAATTTTCTCAGTCTTCCAAATATAATAAAACCTTTTATTTCATTTATTTATTTATTTGGTTTATGCCTGGCAGTGCCTAGAGAATACTCTAATACTCTGCAATCGGAATTCACTCCTAACAGGCTTTGAGGACCATAGGGGATGCCAGGGATCATATCAGGGCTGACCAAATATAAAACAAGAGCTCTACCCACTGCACTTATTTCTGTGGCCCCAAATGAAACATTAAGCAAAAAATTTTTTTTTATTTTTCACTTTGTTCACACCTGGTCTTTGAGGAAAGATCAAAGAAAATAGAGCAGACATTTTTTCTCTTCAGTTCCTCTCTGTTCTTACCTTACATGAGTACACAGTTTTTCTAGAACACCAAATCTCTGCTCACCATCATGCCAGCTCTCCAGCTCTCCACAGGTAGAATGTTCCAGACCATCCTTTCCCCACCTGCTGAGTAGGCTGGGCAGGTAATGAGAGAGCAGGATGTCTGTGTGTGGACTGCCAAGCATTCCTGTGCTTTATGAGGTGCAGAGTATAATTCAAAACTCATTTTGGGGACGTCTCGCCTCATAAAATCTTCTCCAGCAGGAATGGCTGGGAATTTGTTTTTATTTCCCTGGCACTTGTTTTTTAAATACTCCTCTCTCTTCTCTCTCTCTCTCTCTCTCTCTCTCACTCACTCTCTCTCTCTTACTCTCTCTCTTACTCTCTCTCTCTCTCTTTCTCTCTCTGTCATTCTGCATTCTCCCCTTACTTACATTCCTTTGGATGCAAAGCCCCTGGTGGTTTATGATTAGACACATTAGAGTATTAGAGGTGGGCTGGGGGCAAACAACCTGAACCTGGTTATGAGAAAATTCCCCTTCTAGATGATTCTTCCATTGCAAAGATTCTGAGAAAATTCCCCCTTCTAGATGATTTTTCCATTGCAAAGATTCTGGCTCAAGAAATAACTATAGGAGGTTGATTGCCTTCTATAGTTCAGCTTTTAGAATTTATTCTCTGATTTCATTTGATGAGAGTGGGGCCAGGCTGGGGAGACACCAGTTGGGCCACACTCAGCATTGCTCAGGGCTTACTCCTGACTCTGTGCTCAGTGATTTTTACTTGATCATTCCTAGCAGTGCTCAAGGGACCTATTAGTTCTCTTGTCTGGAGATACTATTATTTATTTTTTATTGTTATTTGGGCTACACCTGGCAACACTCAGGAGTTACTTCTGGCTCTGTGTGCAGAAATCACTCCTGGCAGGCTCAGGGGACCATATGGGATGCCAGGGATCAAATCTGGGTCAGTCCTGGGTTGGCCATGTGAAAGGCAAATGCCCTATCCACTATGCTATTGCTCAGTCCTCTGAAGATACTATTCTTACATGGGGGTTAAATGATAAATAATATAGTATAAATTATTATTATTAAATAATAATACTGTAATATTGGTGAGTCCTTCCTCATCTCTGTCTTTTTCCTCCTTTTCCACTCTGGAATCTTCTCTCTCCCAGTTTGATTTCCTTCACACAGTGCCTGGAAGTTGAGTTCCAAAGGTCATTTGACCCTCACTTAGGATAATCCTGGGCTGCTCATTGCTTAGACTCTTAATAGTGTACAATTACTGGCATATCAGCCCTCACCACTTTGATCATTGTTTTTCTCTTTCCTATTTTCGCTGCTTCCAGAAAACAAGCGATACTGTCTAATTTCAATGACTTCATCCAGGCTTTGTCCTTTGCCACTGATGTCCTTATTTTTACCATTTCTGCTCTGGAATGTCATGTCCCCTAGATAAACTATGCAGTAGAGACTTTTTCTTTCTTTCTTTCTTTCTTTCTTTCTTTCTTTCTTTCTTTCTTTCTTTCTTTCTTTCTTTCTTTCTTTCTTTCTTTCTTTCTTTCTTTCTTTCTTTCTTTCTTTCTTTCTTTCTTTCTTTCTTTCTTTCTTTCTTTCTTTCTTTCTTTCTTTCTTTCTGTCCTTTCTTTCTTTCTTTCTTTCCTTTCTTTCTTTCTTTCTTTCTTTTTTTTTTTTTTTTTTGGTTTTTGGGCCACACCCTGTGACGCTCAGGGGTTACTCCTGGCTATGCGCTCAGAAGTTGCTCCTGGCTTCTTGGGGGACCATATGGGACGCCAGGGGATCGAACCGCGGTCCGTCCTAGGCTAGCGCAGGCAAGGCAGGCACCTTACCTCCAGCGCCACCGCCCGGCCCCTCTTTCTTTCTTTTTCTTTCTTTCTTTCTTTCTTTCTTTCTTTCTTTCTTTCTTTCTTTCTTTCTTTCTTTCTTTCTTTCTTTCTTTCTTTCTTTCTTTCTTTCTTTCTTTCTTTCTTTCTTTCTTTCTTTCTTTCTTTCTTTCTTTCTTTCTTTCTTTCTTTCTTTCCAGTTTCTCTTTTCTTACTGTTTCATATGGATAATGTCATTCAGAAAAGTTGGTTTTTGCTCCTTAGTCTGTTACCCTTATAATAAAATACATTAAAATATTAAAATTATAATATAATAAAAGTAATATATTAAAATACACATGTTTTTGATTTAGTAAAGTCCAAGTGGTCATGGAGTAAGAGGCTAGTGGGAATGAGAGACTCTATTGGTGTTTGGAGTTGACCTGTGCCCCTTTTTTTGGTGATATTTTCATTGAATTTCATTGGAGATCACACTTTATTTATTTTTTTATCTCGAGAAAAACTATTATTTATTTATTACTATGTATCGATTTTAATTTTTGGGCCACAACCATTGGCGCTCAGGGTTTACTCCTGGCTATACGCTCAGAAATCGTTCCTGGCTTAGGGGACCATATGGAATGCCGAAAGATCAAACCACAGTTCATCCTAGGTTAGTGCTTGCAAGGCATATGCCTTACTGATAGTGCCACTGCTCTGGCCCATTTATTTTAATTTTTATAATGTGTTTAAGCACCATGATTACAAACAAAAAAAATGTCAGAGGGAGAGAGAGACACACAGAATAGTCTCACTCATCTATGGGACTTAAGAAAAATAAAAGACATTATTGTATAATACCCAGAGACAATAGAGATGAGGGCTGGAAGGACTGGCTCACTATGTGAAACTCACCACAAAAAGTGGTGAGAGCAGGTAGAGAAATAACTATACGAACAACTATCAGGACAATGTTAGTGAGTGAGAGAAGTAGAATTCCTGTCTGAAAGAAAGGTAGGGGATGGGGGAGGAGGGACATGGGGAGCATTGGTAGTGGGAAGGTTGCACTGGTGAACCTTTTTACCAGACACAAGGGACTTTATTCGTTTCACATATTTAACTAGGAGATGCACGAGTCCTGAAGCAGGGTTTGAGAGTCGCTTGTCCTGCCCACCCCAGCTTCTGGCTGGTGGCTGGCCCTTTGCAAGGCCACTGTGGGGCTATCCTCCCCTTTCCCGCTTGAGGCTCTGTATGATTCCCCATAGTGGTGGGCTACCTGCTGCTGTTGAGGTGAACTTTCTAGGGAAACTGAGGCTGTAAGACCAGCCACTGTCAGTGAAGGTGTGTGATGCCAAGGCCCAACGGGTCTGTTGATGAGGGCTCTCCAGCAGGCCAGGGTGAGTGTGTGTGTTGGGGGGAGTCACCAGGGCTGGTGGTGGTGGGGGACCGAGGGATGGGGCATTTTTGAAGGGGGTGTTTTTTGTGTGGCTGAAACCCAACTACAAACATATTTGTAATCATGGATGTCACACTTTAGTTATGATCATACATTGATTGTGGGGCATTGGAGACTCCACACTATGTTATGGCATCAGGGAACCCTAATAGTAGGTGAGGTGGGATTGAAACCTGGAAGTTAGGGATAATGGGGATTGAAGTCTTGGCCTCATCAGTTTCAGGTTTTCAAGGTAGGCACTTTGGAGGGAGTTCTCTTTTCTAGTTAAAACGTTTTAGTTTACAATACCATTAATAATTTACAACATTAATATTTTATAATATTATTACCAACTTAATTTTTTGGTTTATAATACTATTAACAATGATTTCTCATAGACTTTTCCCAGCTCTACACCCATCACCACTTTGGAAGTTCCTGTTATTATAATTGATCATTGTAGCTGCAGGATTTCAGGAGCTGATGGCTTTGATGGACAACACACCCAACCTCAGAGAAATTTCTTGGATCAAACTGCTCTGGAGATCCTGCAGAAAAGCATATCCTTCTTTTCCTGTACCTCTTTCTAGGATGAGGTTGATTATGGACTAGGTATTAATAAATATGGCTAGACTTATGGAGAACTTTGAGGAAGAGTTGTGTAATGGCAAAATGACCCCACTGGAAGAAAAGAAGCTTAACTGTAAAAATATTGCTCATGAAAGTATGACCTCCTAAGCTTTCTCAGGTGGTCTGGGGCACTTATAAATCTAGGGATCTTGAATTAATTCATTATTGATATTACACTAGCACGACTTCTGGGTTTGCTTTTCTGCTTTTCCTCAGTTTCTTCCCTCTGAGCCCAGAGCAGAAACCCTTATCCCACAGAGCTTGGGTGGGATGAGAGTTGTAGGAGTCCTTGAGCTCACCCCATAAAGACAGGCATCTCTGAGCAGGCTATAGTGAGGATAACTCAAACTGGAGCTGTAGATTGTTGTAGAGAGACAACTGAAAAGTCTCTCCCGAGACTGGTAGGATGAAAAGTAAAGTGAGAGGTCCTTCTCTCTCCTAGCAACGTCTGTGCTTCTTTCTCTCCAATTCCTCTAAGTTCTCATTCACGGCCTTTTTACTTCAGTTCTCTCCTCTTTCCTTGCATTACTTTCCTCTATCTTTCTTGGGTTCTCTCCCTTAACCTTCTTGTGTGCCGTTGCTTGTTTTTCTCAGTCTGATTCCCATTGCCTTGAGTTCTCAGAATCCCAGAATGGAGAAATGGAGAGATGACTCCATGGGCTGAAGCACATAACTACATGCTAGAGCCATGGATAGCCAGTACCTCATGATCTTCTGAGCATTCATGTGACTCCACCCTTCAACTCTCCCCCAAGAACAAACAGAATACCAAAATCTTAGTCTCTCCTGTCTGCCTTCTCTTGACAGAAAAACCAGCCCAATCCCCTTAGAGTCCCAAGGGTTAGTGCCTGGCTTAGAGCTGAAAAGCTCTGAGCAGTGCCAAGCTTTCCAAGGTGGCCCTCCTTTGCTTACCTGTTCCTTCTAGAACTCAGGTAGCCATATTCCTGATAAACCACTTCCTTGGCTGCCTCTACTGTTGATCTGACCCTGACCCCCAATGCTGTGGATGATGTCATAAGCCACATGGTTCATGTGATCACAGGATCTCAATTCTGCTGTCCTGGATGTTGGGGGTGTGGTGGGCTTTGGAGAGAAGCTTGTAGAGAAGGTGAAAATTCATGCTTTGTACTCTTTTTGCCTTTTTGGTGGTTGCTTTCTTCTCTTCTGCAGCCTTGAACTTATCACCAGCTTTTTGGAAAGCATGCCCCCATCTTGAATGGTGTGTGTGGGGGGAGCAGTATTAGAAACATCTGTTGGAGAGTTGTGGAGGAAAAGTTAAAAGAGTGCTAAACCGACTTAAAAGATCATCCTTCTAAAATTTCAACCCTTGGCTAAAACTGACACTAAGAAGCTTTTGCACCAAGTTTCCTTATCCCCCAAATTTTATGTATGAGAAGCATCTGAGTTGGACCTTAGGGAATATTCTCAATTAGCTTGTAAGGGTTTAGTGGCGTTTAAAATATAATTGGTCTTGAGTCAAGAGGTCTTGCTTCAGAAAAGCAAACCAACAAAATAACCAAACAAAGAAGATAGAGTGGAAGGAAATGGGCTAGGCAGAGGAGGTGGCAAAGACAGAAAAATAAAGCAACTTATAATCAATCCTATGGATTCCCTGTAAGGTAGAATTCATTGGCCTCTCTGAATGGGAGTAGAGTTCTCTCTTGAATTTCTGTTTGTTTCTCCTCATTTCAGCAATTAATCAATTACCAAATGTTATTGATTTTCTGTCCTATCCATCCTTGAACTTATCTATTATTTTCCTTCTATAGCTTGGTGCTAAGTTACTCATTACTCAGACCTGTGATTTCTAACAACTTTATTAATTTCTTTTGATTTCTGTATCAGCTACCATATTATTTAAAAGCAATTATCAAATGAAAACCTTTAGGACACTGGAATACATTGGCACACTGTATACTTGTGCTTATGCTAATGATTTACTGTGAATTATTATTGATACGATTGTGACATTGTTGGTATTTCTTCAAAAGATGAATTACCTAACTGTACTACATAGTAAAACATCAATAGAGATGAAATGCTATCTCTGCTTCTGGATTCATTTAGAGCATTTATTAATAAAAAAGAAAGAGGTTAAAAAGAATTCCAATATTATAGACAGGCAAAGCCAAGTGAAAATCTGATTTTAGGTTATGTGGAACAAAATGAAGATAAAAATAGAGATAGTCTCAGCTGATTGATTCTTTAATCATAAAAAATTAAAGATTTATCATTTTGCTTCTTTTTTGTTTGATTTTTACATTTTCCTTAACTTACCATCAATATAAAATAATGGAATTTTAGGATTTTAGTCAATATTCTCACTCTCCTTAATAGCCCTCTGTCCTCCATCTTTTTCCTTGGTAATCACTCTAGACTTCACCAAGTCATAGCTAATTATATTGTTCTTTTGCCAGTTCATCTGATTATATTCCACATATGGGAAGAGGATTGGGGCCATACTTGGCTGGGTTCAAGAATTAATACTGCATCTGTGCTTAGAAATTAGTCCTACAGGTATTCAGAGGACCATATGCAATGCTGGAATTGTTCTGGTGTTGGGGCATACAAGGCAAGTTCCTTAGACTCTATATTGTTATTACATTATTTATGTTTTTATTCATCTACTTTAATAAGTAGAATTCTGCTGAGTATACTACAATTTCTTTGTCCAGTCATCTGAGGATGGGTATTTAAGTAAATTGCTTGTTTTAGATAATGTAAATAATGATGCTATAAATACAGGGGTGTAAATATCTTTTTGAATTAGTGTTTCCATATCCTTTGGATAATGCCTGGAAGTGGTATTTCTGGATTATATAGTATTTTCATTTTTATTTGCTTTATCTCTTTGGACTACACTGAGCTGTGTTTAGGTCTTAATCCTAGATCTACAATCAGGGGCTCATACTGTACTATTTATCTGGCCCCTATTTAAAATGTTGTTTCATACAATACAAAAATGCCTTCTGCATATCTATATTCGTTGCAGTGTTATTTACAATAGACAGACTCTGGAAACAACCCAAATGCCCAACAACGGGTGAATAGCTAAAGAAACTGTGGTACATATATACAGTGAAGTATTATGCAGCCAACAGGAAAAAATTGTTATGAAATTTTCCTATACATGATAGACTATTATGCTGAGTGACATAAGTTAGAGGGAGAGAGATAGACACAGAATAGTCTCACTCATCTCTGGGATTTAAGAAAAATAAAAGGCATTATTATAATAATACCCAGAGATAATAGAGATGAGGGCTGGAAGGACCAGCCCATGATAAGAAGCTTACCATAAAGAGTGGTGAGTGAAGTTACAGAAATAATTACACCATCAACTATCATGACACTGGTAGTGAGTGAGAGAAATAGAAAGCCTGTCTGGAATACAGGCAGAGGGTAGGGGAGGAGGGAAATGGGGTGGCACTGGTGGTGAGAAGGTTGCACTGATGAAGGGGGTGTTCCTTTTTATAACTGAAAACCAAATACAAACATGTTTGTAATCATGGTGCTAAAATAAAGATTATAAAATGTTATTTTTCTAAATGGATCTCCATTCTATTTTCTGAATAAAAAATCACACCAATTTATGCTATCTCTAACAGGGTTCCTTGACTTTTTTTTCCTGTACATTTTCACCAACACTTATTTACAACCTTCCCCGCTACACCTCCCACTTCAGGGAGTGCTTCAGGCTTATTTCTGGCTCCATACTAACAGATCACACCTATGGTCTCAATGAAACATGTAATGCTGAAGATTGAACAAAAGTTAGCCACATGTAAATCAAGTACCTTACTTGCTTTACTACCACTCCTATTTTCTTTCTTTACAATCTTTGTTATTGATCATTCTCAGCTCAGTGAGGTGACATCTCACGAAGCCTTTGCTTTGCAATTTGTTAGCAATAAGTGATAACCAATGTTTTTCAAGTATCTGTGGTTCAGCAACACATCTTTGGATTAATATATACTTCTTTTTTCTTGTTTTTAATTGAATTGCTTGTTCTTTTTCTGTGGCTGAGTTGTGTGGGTTCTTGATATAGTCTGGATATTAAATGCTGATCATATTCACTCTTGCTTTTATTCTCTTCCCAATCCATCCTCACATGTTACCAGAATGTCTAGAATTTTGTGTATCAAATCCTGGTTCTTTCCTGAAATATTTCATAAAGAATTTCCTTTATGTTGAAATATAGGGTTCCTAACCAATATCTATAAGACACACAACCTTAGCTATATATTAGAATACTGAAGAAGTATTTTTTTTATAAATGACAGGAACTTGAATTTATCCAAGATCAGTTAAAATAACACAACTGAGTTTTAAATTTATAAATTTCTTTTACAAATATAGGAGGTTAAATGTTACTCCACCCTGGATTAAGGTGTAGCTACCTAAGACCCACCCATTTCTGGGAGGGGTCTTGGGAACCAGATATTATGTGTGACCTTACCTGCAAGACCCCGCCCATTCCTGGGAGGGGTCTTGGAATAGGTAGATAAACCTTGGAGCAAGGGGATTAGGGGCGGCCCTGCTGCGCTCGCTGGCTTTAGGTTCTTTGCCTCTTTTGGTCTCTGACCAGGATGGAGGTCAAAGGAAGATGGCTGAAGGAGTTAAGATGCAGGGCCAAGAATAACTAGTGCTTGAAAGGTTATAAGTAGGCCACACACATGTGGTGAATAGGGCATGAATAAACCTGATGCTTCCTGATGCCTGCCTGTGAGTGAGTTCAATACCCGTTGCTTTCCTGGGCCTGGGACCCGCCGGCTGGTTGGGGTTTGCAGAGCCACGTGGCATGGAATGCCATCCACCACCATCCAGCCCCATCGTTGTTTGATACTACAGTTAACATAAATCAACAATTGCATTTCTTGATATTACACAGAAAACTTGAGATCCTATGTCTGTGAAAAACTATACGAATGTACAACTTGATTCCAAATTGCCAAGACAGGGAAGCAACAAATATGCTCATCAATAGATGAATGGTGAAATGGACTATTCATCTATAGTCTGGGGTATTGCATGGTAGAAAGAAATAAAACTAATAAATACACATAAAATAAATACACATCAAGGAACCTTCCAAATAAGATATGCTAGGTGAATAAAACCGATTTGAAATGGTCACATGGTTATATTTTTGACACTATATGGCATTCTGGCAAAGACATAATTATGAAAAGAGGGAAAATCCATTTGTCAGGATTTTGAAGGAAGGGAAGAGATAGACATTAAACCAGTGGAACTATTTTGAGTGAAGCAACATTGGACACATGATACCACACAACTGTCAAAACCTACAGAAGGCTATGCATTACTGTTCTGCTTTTGTTTTATTTTAGTTTTGGAACCATACTCAGCAGGGCTTACTCCTGGGGGGGGGGGTGGCTCTGTCCATCATATGTGGTGCTGGGGATTGAACCCTCATTAGGCATGTGCAAGTTAAGTGCCCTACCAGCTGCACATTCACTCTAGATTTGTTCTGTTTTTTGCTTTTGTGTTTGTTTTGTGCCCACACACAACAAAGCTCACAGATTACTCCTGGCTGTGTATTAAGGAAAAACTTATGATGATGCTCAGTGGACCAAATAGATTTTGAGGATTGAACCCAGGTTGACCAGGTGCAAAGCAGGTTCCATATCCACTTTACTGTTTATGGCTCAGGCCTCTGTTCTGCTTTGGAAATCTCCCCCACCTAACTTAGGGATTCTATTATGTAAATAAGTTGTTTTCTTATTTGTCTCTTCCTTCACCTTTTCTCTTGCTTGCCAAAGGCCATCTGACACCTTTTCTAACATTTGACCTAAGTTATAGTTGCATATCTGTTCACGTTTATAGTCTGTTGGCCTTTTTCTGGACCTCGGTGCTTTGCCTCTTAACAGTGGGGCTATTTTCTGAGAGATGTATCATTGGGTTATTTCTTTGCTATGCAAATATCACAGTGTGTTTCAGCCTAGCGAGAGAGTCCAACTTTCTATTCACCTATCCTGTATGATCTTGACCACCGGGACCACCTGTGTATGTCCAAAGCCGATAGGATTGGTACCCTTGGCCTCTGTCGAGAGGGGATCAGCCCTGAATGAACTCACAAGCTGTTGATTTATTCCATACAGTATCAACACCCAATCCTGGTTCCCAACATGTAAACCCTGTTTAAGTTGACAGAGACATTAAGAACAGTCCCCTGTGCCTGCCAGGAGCTATTTCTGAGCAGACAGCCAGGAGTAACCCCTGAGCATTGCCGAGTGTGCCCCCCCCCCCAAAAAAAAAACAGTGAGTTAAATTCATCATAATTCAGTAGGTACAGAAAAGAACAGAGGATGGGATGTTTCACAAGCCAATATTCAGTCATCTCTAAAGTATAAAGTCATGATAGTTTTCTATTTTATTTTTGACTCTACATCTAGAAGATCTGCTGTATTCAATTTATTCCTGGCATATCTTTGTTTGTCCAGATTGTACTCTTAAAGACCTAAACTGTTTTGATCAGAGGACTGTCTTGGGATTACTGTTAGGAGACTATTTCCCACACTTGTATACGTATTCATCATTTACAGGGACACCCTGATCCTTAAGTAGTAAACACTGCACACTTTCTTGAGGGCAGGTATTCGCTTCATAATTAGCCATAAGTAAATATTTACTGGATGAATGAACAAACAAAAAACAGGTCTTAAATTTGGACACTGAGAGAGGTAAAGGGATATGCATGATACCCTTTCAATAACAGTATTGCAAACCAGAGTGATTAAAAAGAAGAAAGAGACAGAGAATGGGAGAGAGGGAGGAAGAAAAGAGAATGAGAGAGAGAGAAGAGAGAGAAAGAAGAATATCTGTCACAGAATCAGTCTGGAGTGGAAGGAAAACTGGATTATTGGTGGCAGGAAATGTGCATTGGTGAAGGGATGGATGTCAGAACATTGAATTAACAATTTAGAACTGCATATCTCACAGTGATTCAGTTAAAAATTTTATTAATGAAAATAAATAAATCTGAATCAATTTTTTCCCCTTGCCTCATAACAGCTAGTCAGAGGAGACTGTAGGGGACCACGGTAATTGGCTGGAAAAAGGTACCATCAAGTGTGTGCATTCACTCTAAGTAGGGTTGCAGAAGCCAGCAAGATAATTTTCTTTCTCCCCACAGAGCAGGCTACTCGCTTCCCTGTGCCCTCCAGTTGGCAGCCTGAGTCCCTGCATTTAAGTTAGGGAATGAATGAGTTAAATTCATCTCTGTCATTTCCATTTTTCTTTCTTGGCAGTAAAGTTAGGATCGCTTGGTCAAACTGCAGTATAATGCAATTAGGTTCCTGTGTTTCCATCTCCTTCAAGTGCCTTGGGAGTGACTTCTGCTGTTGTTGGAAGCAGCTCTGTAGTCAGTGAGCAAGCTGCAACAGGAAAAAAAATCCAGTGTGCCCCCGCTGCCCCCCCATCCCCGGTCCCCTTTACTGTTGCTTTCATATAGGAAATTAAATTGCTTTTAGATCGCGAGCAAAGGGAAGAGCGATGTAGGAACAGGATATTCACAGGTGCTTTCTGAAGCAGGAAAAATTGCCAAAGATTCCTTTAATCCTTGCTCAGGTGGAAGAGACACGCACACAGCTCCCTCCTTCCCCTTGGAGCAGCAGAGTAAGGAAATAGTGATGAATGTGTTTTGTTTTCCTTGGGCTTGAGTTGCAGCTCTTGGCATCATTTTGTTCTTGTTTCTCTGCGCATTCAAACGCATTATTTCACGGCCTATGAAGAGTAACCCTGAGGGCAAGATAGCCTGTGAGTTCTATTGGAGAATAGAGAGAGAGGCAGAGAGGCGACTCTATTTTTTAGCATCATGAGACCTAGGGAAAGAGATCGGGAAGACCAGACTGAGAAGTAGGGATGAAGGGACACAGTTAACATCAAGCTGCAAAGAGGTAAGGGCCCAGGCAGCCCCTGGCTAGGAGGTATGAGCTCTGATGACTAAACTTGGAAGTAGAACTTGAATGCCTGTAGCAAGTCACCCATGCATGCTTCTGCTCTGTCAGTCCCTAGGGCCATTTATTTACTTTAGCAAGGACACTTCATGGAAGGGCTTCCAAGGATGGCAGAACTGAAGAACAGGTAGAATCAACCCACCAGGATGGAGGTATTCTCTCTCTCTCCCTCCCTATCTGCCTCCCTCCTTCTCTCTCTCCTTCTCTCTCTCTCTCCCTCTCTCCCTCTCTCCTCTTTTTCTCTCCTCTCGCATGCTTTTTTACTTATCTCTGATTCAAAGAAAAATAAGATACTTGATTGACATTCCCCCACTTTGAAGACTGAGACCAAAATGATTGCAGGGTAGCAAAATAGATCATTTTTATTCCTCCAGGGCTTCTGTGTTCTCTGTAAACTAATGATGCTTTTCCAAATACCCCTTTAGCATCCACAGCAGTGGGCATTTGCCTTGCATGCAGCTGACCTAGGATGGATCGAGGTTTGATCCTCCAGAGTCCCCTATGGTCCCCCTAGCCAGGAGCAATTTCTGAGTGCATAGCCAGGGGTAACCCCTGAGTGTCACCGGCTGTGGCTCAAACTCCCCTAAAAAAGTAAAAAAAGAAAAAGAATTATTTTTCAATGATTGTCATTAGATATATTTATCAAACTGTTTTGGAAATTAAATAAAGTAATAATTAATTTAAAAAAATGGCCCATCAGATATAATGCCCTGCTGTATTAGTCTCGACTCAGGAAAGCAGTATGTTACTTAGCAGAGATGGAGTTGAGAGGGCTCCAGCCCTTTTCCTCTAGATCTTCTCACTGCCCTCTCTAAAGTGGTTCTTGAAAATTCCCGTAGCTAGAGAACTCCATGAAATAAAGTTGGATACCACGGGGCTAGCTTAGCTGATCTCCAAGGTCCCTGGCACTCCAGACTTTTGCAACTCAGTAGAGCAGCAAATTCAGGAATTCTATAATGCTCTAGAGAGAGGACAGGGAATTTAAAGTAGCTTTTAGAATTGAGCAATCTCTGATGAGCCTGGCAAGGATGATGGCCTTCATGTGACCTACTTCACTCATGCTGAATCCATGGCCAAAGAATCTGTGCTCTGTATCTCTCTCTAGAAAGACTTTGCCATCGGGAAATGGTGCGAGGGACTGCAGACTACATGTCCTGTGCTCTCAGTCCTGTTATGTCCTGTGCTCCCAGTCCTGTTACAGTTCCAGCTTCATCACCCTTCCATTTGCTTGTTGTTCTTTCTTTGACAGCAGCGCCCCTTTCTGCCTCTGAATCTTTACTTAAACAATTTCCTTTGCTGAGAAGATTTTGTTTTTATCTTTTTGTCAGATTCTAACAGAATGCCACCACCTCTGAGAAATCTTCCCTGATTTCTCAGACAAGAACAATTTTTAAGCCATATACTACTCTTCTCGGAGCTTACTCCAGGGTCTTACACAGGGATCACCCCCTTTTTAAACAAACGAACAATTGATTGATTGATTGGTTTCTGGGCCACATCCAGCGGCACTCAGGGGTCACTTCTGGCTTCTGAACTCAGAAATCACCCTTGGCAGGCTGGGGGACCATATGGGATGCCGGGAACTGAACCGGGTCCCTCCCAGGTCGGCCAACTACAAGGCAAATGGCCTACGGCTGTGCTATCTCTCCGGCCCCCAGGGATCACTCTTGATGGGATTCAGGATGCCAGGGATTTGACCTGATTGGCTGCTTGCAAGACAAGTGCCATCCCTACTCACTGTACAAAAATCACTCTAACTCCAAGAGCTGATCTGTCTTATGATAATGTGCTTGTTGCCAACAGAACTTCACAGGTTTTATTTAAATATTTCTTTTTCATTTTTTTCATTTAACTTTTCCATTTTTCTGTAAATTCAGCAAAGGCAGGGATCATATATTGTGGGTGTACCTATTTTAAACCCTGAGACCCACCCATTTCTGGGAGGGGTCTTGGGAACCGGATAGTAGGTGTAACCTTACCTGCTAGACCCTCCCATTCCTGGGAGGGGTCATGGAAATATTAAATAAGGCTTGAACCAAGGGAATTCGGGCCCTTTTGGCTTTCACGCGCTTTTGGCTTTCACGCGCTTTTTGGCTTTTTGCCCCTTTTGGCTCTTTGCCCTTTCTGCACTGCTGTGCGCTTTGGCTTCTGGGTTTCTGTGTTCTGGTCTTTGACCAGCATGGAGCCCAAAGGGAAGATGGCTAACAGGAAATAAGATGCAGGGCTAGCAAAATATTGCTGTGCTTGAAAGGTTATGAATAGGCCACACACACGTGGTGGCTAGGGCTTGAATAAAGTTGTTGCTTCCTGACGCCTGACTGTGAGTGAGTGATTTCACCTGGGCCTGGGACTCGCCGACTGCATGGAGGTTGCAGAGCCACGTGGATTGGGATGGCACGGAGAGAAATCCACCGCCATCCAGCCCCATCCTTAAATATTTAACACAACAATATATCTTTCTCAGGTTCTAACAGATGTTTGTTGAGTGAAGAAATAAATATGGAGCATAGTACAATTTTCTGGCTCAACTCAATGAATATTTTTGGTCATCTTGTGTTATCTAGGTTTCCTCCTGGGGGCTGGGACATGTCTCCACAAAGGACATGGATCCAGGTTTGGAGGTGCTTGTTTGATTTCTTGTTTTAAGCATTTTCAATTTATGAGGTTTTATTCATTTAGAAGACTGTAAATATATCCATTTTGAAGGATCCAGTGAAACCACACCATGCTCAGCCTCAAAAGTGTCATCAAACGTCCATCATTTTCTGTCATACTCTTTCAACTCTTCCTCCCTGGCTTAATTACCTCTGTGGTCAGTGGACATTGTCTGTTTCTTTGCTTTATTTCTTTATATATTCCCTGTAAATGAGGTCATCTGCTTTTGATTTGTGTTGCAAATAGCACCATCCAATTGTAGCAAAAAGCAGGATCTCATCTTCTTTTGTAGTGGAGTAGTATTCCATGATGTATATACTCAATATTTTTTCTCCTTTTATCTTTTATTGGGCATTTGGGCTGTTTCCAATTCTTGGCTTTTGTGAGTAGCACAATAGTGTACAAAAGTGTGCATTTATTTTTTTGAGTTAGTGATCGAGTTTAGTGATAGATTCTTAGGTGAGTGGAATTGGGGAATGATATGGAAGTTTTGATCTTAGTTTTGGGGGAGAAGTTTCCTTACTGTGTTTTACAGAGACCAAACCATGCTATATCCCTACCAATAGTGAAAGATAATTTATTTTACTCCGCATCCTCAACAGCACTTGTTAATATTGTTGGTTTGTTTCTTTGTTTTTTTTACCTACATCATTATCATTGGTTTGAACATAATTATCTTTGTTGTTCTTTGAGCTGTGATGATCCTTTAGGAACCCCTGGACCACTTCCAGCAGTACTCATTCAGCTGGACTGGCATTCATGCTTGGGGCCAAGGATGTGATGCATCTTGGGCTTTGCAGTGCTGGGGACCAGGTCTGTACCTGTGTATGCTCAGGGGACCATGTAGTGCAAAGGTGTCTTAACCCCTGTGTATCAAGCCCTAGCTCTTTTGATTTGCATTTTCCTGATAGTGTTGCTCAGAAGTTAAGTCTCTTGCACTGAAATATTCTTTTTTCCCATTGGATCTCAGTTTAGCCCTGGAGATTTATTTTAAGTTTAATACTTTGTCTGCCAAAAAGACCCCCACACTGGCCAGCTATGGCCAGCTCCTGAAAGAGATGAGCCCTGCCCAAGGTCATGAGGAAATTTTTATAGGGAAGGGATAGAGGGAGGTTCCAACTTTCTGGGGTGATCTTTAAAATGATTGGCTATTTTCTAGGGGTGCCTTCCTACTGCTTTCTTGTCCTTCCCTGTTAAGTTACCTGGTATGGCCAGGTAGCTTGGGGCTGTGTCTATTAAAATAGGCTTGTGAAGTCCTACACCCTGTGGTTCTTACAGAATGGCATCTCTCCCTGCTCAGAACCTGAAAAGAAGCCAGCCATGTGGCCTTTACAAAATGGCATTCCTCCTTGTTCAGAACCTAGGTCCCAACATTCCCTCCTCTTCTTATGGACCTGAGTCAAATCTTTGACTCTCCTTGAGGTTCCTCATCTTAACCCTACTTGTGTAGTCCTGAAAATCTTGTTAGTTCTGAGGCCTAAATGGTTAAAGGAGTTGGCCAAGGTCACGGTGGAGGGTGGGGCAAGGGCAGAACCGGACCAAGTTCAGATTGTGCGCTACTTTTTCAGATTCTGCAGTCACATAGTTGGTGAAAATGTGCTTCCCTGCACATGGCACAAAGCTATGTCCTTCTAAATTTGTCTTGGTAAGGCCAGGTTGAGGAACTTGAGCATTAGAAGGAAAATTCAGGAGGGTTCTATGAGTTTCTGTCTTCCTAAGATGTTCCAAGTTGGTGTCTCCAGCACTGAGGATCTTAAAACTAGCCTCTGGAAGGGTCTGTCTTCTGCTATGTGAAAAGACATGATGTTGGGAACTCTGGGTACTTACTTGCCTTACTGATCAGCTTCCTTCTAGCTCTTGAGAGCTCTTATTTCTAGAACTATAGCCTGAAGGCAGATCCTGTGTTTTTCTGGGCCCAAGGTTACCACTTCTGATGCCCAAGTTCCTCTTGACTCTCTCTGCTGCAAAGACTCCCCAGGTTCTCTGAAGTCCTGCTAGATCACAGGACACTGACACCTGATCAGACAGAGTGTCCCCTTCTCTCCAGATTTTCCTGCCCTACACCTCCTGCCACTTCCTCTGAAGATTTTTCCAGCTCCCGAGTAACTGAAAAGGGCCTTCACTTTCCAAACTCTTTTCCACCCTCGGCAGGCTGTTAAAGAGGGCTGGCCCTAGGAATGCTCTATCCCCGGGGACTGCAGAGTTTCTTTGATTGCAAAATGAGCTGTATTATTTTCTTCTCTTCTAAGAGCACGAAATGTCTGCTTTCATTTTTTCCTCCTTCCCTCCTGATCTTTGTCAAAGGGTGACAGCTTCTCTAATTAGGCAGTTGAGAAGGTAACCTTGGCAACTTCGAGCTGGCAGTGGAGAAAGAGGCAGGGTTCCAGGTGCCCCACTAGCCTGTGCATGGGGCCCTTCGGAGGTGACCCCATTACCTGCTTCCAAGTATTACCCACCCACAACTCCTTCCCAACTGGAGAGGGCTCCCAGGCTCCCAGGGAACTTGGCCTCCTCCCCTCTCAGTCAAGAATTGAAACTCTTTCATGCAGAGTTGGCCTCTGTTCACTGTATTCATTTCTCTTTTTATCATGCTCCTTCTCCCCTCCTCCTTCCTTTACCCTCCCTCTTTCCTTCTCTTTTCTTTCCTTATCCCTTCCTGTTCCTCTTTCCCTTCTCTTTCCTTTCTCCTCCATTCCTTTTATTCATTCTTCTCTTCCAACTTCATTGTGTCCCTTCATCTATTCTCGCTACCACCCTCTTTCCTCCATCCTTCCCTTCCTCCTTTCCTCTTCTCTCTCTCCCCTGCCTTTCTTTATACAGAATAGTTTATACTTTCCAATATCACTTTTCTGACAGATACCTCCAGCCAATAGGACAGTCCAGGCCCCCCCCTTGGTCTAAGTCATTGGTCAAAGTCTCCTGTCATTACACTGCTCACTCTCTTATTTATTACCCACCTGCCCACTCCTCCCCATCTTCCAAAACTTTCTTCTGGAAAACCTTTTCATCTTGATTCTGCCACTCCATACTATTCATTCACAGATTTATTTCTGCCTAAAACTTTTTTCAGTTCTTTTTGTCTGGAACATATAATCTAGAAATTATTTTTCAAAAATTCTCATGTATTTTTTAACTACATGATTTCCTGGATCTGAATTATGCTTCACAGTAGGTGAGGGGATCACATATGTCTTTATGTTCTTTTCATATTAATAGGCATGATGTAGGCTTACAATTTCTGTGCTTATTCTGAATTAAAAGGAATATTGTGGTCTCTTTCTTAAAATAAGAGCTTCAGAAATTGTGAGAATACATATAATAGAATTTATAATGGGCACTTAGGATTCTGTGACTGAGCTATGCTAATAAAGGCACTGTTGAGGTTCTCTGCACATCTTTTCTCCCCTTTCTCTCGGCTCCTCACCATTTCCAAATTCCTTTACACCCATTTACCCATCTGATCATTCTAATGGTTTAATCCATCAGCAATCTACTCCTCTATATTGCCTTCCATCCATCCATCCATCCATCCATCCATCCATCCATCCATGCACTTTTCTGTCCATCTGTCCTATACATTTATCCATCCATCATACTTAACTCCATCTACCCATCCACTCATCCATCCATCCAGCAGCCAGCCACTCACCACCCATCCATACATCCATCCATGCATCCATGCATCCATCCATCCACCCAGCCAGCCAGCCACCCACCCACCCACCCATTCATCCATTCATACATCCTTTCATTAATCCTTTATTAAGTTTTATGAATGTTTCCTTAATAAACTGCCAGGCGATATCCCTGTATCGTAAACATCTATGAGTTCCTATCCCTAGTAGATAAGAGCTCTTTTTTATATGTAAGATTTCCCCCTTTTTAGTGTGCCTTTGCAGGGAGAAATGGTGCTACATTATATTGTCGGTGTATTTGGGGGTGGACAGAGAGGAAAACAGAAACAGGTCATAAACCCAAAAAAGATAAAAATAGGAATAAAAATGTATATGCTCACATATGTATATGTAGAACAGACATTTTTTTAAAAAATGAATTAACAAAGTATTTAAAGGACCAAAGTGATGCAAAAGACTACCTTACATTTGGGGAAAAGTAGGTAAAGAGGTGGTGTAATACAGGTCTTATACTTATGTTGGAAGTACAGGTTTTCCCATTTGGGTTTTTCTTGTGGTGTGTGGGTTCCCAGGCACCTTTCCATCACACCCCCTGACCTACTTCAGATTGGCAAAAGATTTGCGGCAGGGATGTATTGGAAGAGTTCTTGTTCGGTTTCAAGTAACAGTCTATGTTAGGGGGAGTTGGTAGGGAGGGCAACGCAGCATGAGTCCACAGGGGAGTTGGCTGCCTTTTCTTGCAGGAGACCAGGTGTGGGTTTGACTGGGTGTCCCTTCGCTTGGGTGTGGATATCTCCTACCTTGAAAATATGTCACGTGTACTCAACTTAGACCTCAGGTGATTAGACACCATCTATCCAGCCTTGAACCCTGGATCCCAGACATAGAAACGGCACAGTTCTTCACAACAGCTGCAGGAAACAAATCCCATCCGGGATTACCTTAATACTGCTGGGTCACCAACAAGTGCCAGCTCTAATATGATATCCTGAAAACGAGGAAAATGGGAACAACTTGACCTAAGAGCAGGTTATCCTACCTTACCAGCTAGTGATAAGACAAAATCAGAAGACTTGTCACTCTTTGGTAGGTCCAAAAGCCAAGATCGCGATTTACAGATGACTGGCTGCTAGAACCATGACCAAACTGTATATATCTTGGGACCAATAAAAAAGCCCTAGTTTAGGGTTTGAACTATGACCTGTACAATAACCATGATCCCCAGTTTCAAAGGTCTGGCAGAGACAATTGCAATGGAATGGGGCTTCTGGAAACACAAAGAAAGACGCTATCCTAGGTGCCATCCTAGGTTCAGTGCAAAGACCAAGACCACCAACCACAGAAGATGGATTAAAATGACACTGAGGGAACAGAACTTCTAGAACCACAAAGAAAGACTTCATCATAAGTCCCACTCCTGGACCTGTGCAGATATTGAGATCTCTAGATACAGAGGTCTGATTTTATCACCCAGGACGGAGCAGAAGTCTTCCAAACACCACAAAAGGACCACCGGGAGAGTAAATGAACCTGAACGGAGTCTATAGTTAATCCCATGACAATATACTCCAAGGGTGGAGAAATCCATATCTCTTAGGCCAACTGAATTCCTTTTCGAATGACCCCAATATTTACTGTGCCAGGGCAGGAGGGAAAAAAAGCAAAAAGCACAAAACATTGTTTATTTTTTATATATTATTTTTTTATCTTCATTTATTATTAGTATTATTTTTATTTACCTATCTATTTTTGGTCAATTTCTTTGTTTTGGTGTGGTTATTAAAGTTGTTGCTCCCATTTATACTTATTTTTTTCTCTTTTTTTCTTTTCTTTCTTTATGTGCTCTGACATGTTTCTTATCTCAAGACCATGGCTTTTTTTTTTTTTTTATTTGTGGTGCTTATTGGTATTGTTGGAGTCCTCACTGGATATTTGACACTTCTTTTTGTACTGGTGGAGTGTTTCACCTTCTTTTTCTCGTTTGTCTCTCAAACCGATGATGAGAGCCTCTAGAAGGATTCCGCCCATTTTCGGCGTATTAGACTTTTAGCCCAGTTTATTACTTTTCTCTTCTTCAAACAAAACCACGTAACTTGAACTAGCTAGTCCTTCCTCCCAGTTAGAGGGGGAAATAAGGGAGGCACCAAGACCAAACAGGTGCAAGACTACTAAGTAGTAGGCTAGGTACAGAGGGGACCACATATTCTAGCAGCCCCAGGGGTGAGGGAAGAGGATATGGGAGGCAGGATGAAAACGGAGGTGTAGGGAGGACAAATTGGTGATGGGAATCCCCACTGATTTTATGTAAATATGTACCTAAAATATTATTGTCAACAATATGTAAGCCACTATGATCAAAATAAAAATTATATTAAAAAATAAACTGCCAGGCATGGGAATGATATCCATGTAATTGTATCCATGGTGTAATCCAACAAGCATACTGAAATAACTTGGGCCTCTTGGGTAGCAGGCCAAAGCAGGAGTATCTTTAGAGATTTCTACCTATCTTCTCGATGTATAAGGTGGCACCCAGTGTCCAGAGGAAATGACAATTGCTCAAAATGTCCACGCCACCCACCACATACATACATGTTCTTCAGAAAAGAAGTTTAAAAAAAAAAAAAAAAGAACTGTGGAGTTGAAATAAAATATTCTTCCTGACTTTATTAAAAACAAAACTTTGACTTTAGGGGCCAGAATGATAGTACAGTGGAGAGGACCTTTGCTTTGCATGCAACTGCCTTGTGTTCTATCCTTGGCTTCCTATATGGTCCCCTGTGCCTGCCAAAAGAGATCCCTAAGCATAGATTCAGGAGTAATCCCCAAGCACAGCCAGGTATAGCCCTAAAAAAACCAAAATTGATCTTAGTGGAGATGTAGCCTGGTTTCAATAGTGTTTATATTGATGCTTTATGTGCACATGAGACTGTCCTCCACCACCAATGTGCCAGAGGCCACCCATCATTGACTATCCTTTGTCAATACTAGTTTGTCACTTCCTCCCCACCAAGACTTCCTCCTTCCCACTCCCTTGGTGACATTTATGTCTGTAGATGATTCCCTTTTCAGGGGTGTAGAAAACAGGCCAGAGATGGAGAAAACCTGGATTATACTAAAGTTTCTAGTTATTCATTTGGCACAGGAGTTCCCAGTCTAATTTGACCCATTGCCCCCTTTTCAGGAGAAATAAAACACTCAGGATTTCCTTGTAAATGTCCCCTTTAAATAAATAAATTCCTTCATTGAATCACTGTGAGGTGCACACAGTTACAAAGTTGTTCATGATTGAATTTCAATCATTCATTGTACAACATCCTTTACTGGTGCATATTCTCTGCTGCAATATCACGCGTGTCCCTCCCTCACCTTCCCTTCTGCCTCTTTGGCAGGCATTTCTCTTCCTCTCTCTTTCTTCCTCTTTCTTTTTCTTCTTTTCTTTTCCACTGTGGTTTTCAATACTGTTACTGAAAGGCTACCAAGCATATCACATTAACTTCTTTCAACACCTAATTCTTGTCCATAGTGATCAGTTCTATCATTGTCATGGTGGTTCCTTCTATACCTTAAATGTACCCCTCTATTTGTGGCAAGCTTTCTACCATGAACTGGTCCTCCTGGCTCTCATCTCTATTGTCTCTGAATATTAAGTTCATACTGTCTTTTTTTTTGTTTTGTTTTTTCAGGCCACACCCGTTTGATGCTTGGGGGTTACTCCTGGCTAAGCACTCAGAAATTGCCCCTGGTTTGGGGGAACCGTATGGGACAACGGGGGATGGAACCGCACTCCCGATCTTTCCTTGTCTAGTGCTTGCAAGGCAGACACCTTACCTCTAGCGCCAATTCGCTGGCCCCATGTCTTTTTTTTTTTTTATATCCCACAAATGAGTGCTATCATTCTATGTCTGTCTCTGTCCCTCTTTCTCATTTTATTCAGCATAATACTCTATGCCCATCCATGTATAAGCAAATTCCATGACTTTTTGTTCTGACACTGTGTAGTATTCCATTGTGAAGCTGTACCACTGTTTTTGTTGTTTGTTTTTTGGGTTTTTTTTTTTTGTTGTTATTTGTTTTTTACTCATCTGTGCTCAGGCACCTGGGTTATTTCCAGATTCTATCTATTCTGAATAGTGTTACAATGAACATAAGAGTACATAAGAGCTTTTCTGTATTGTTCTTGGGCCCTTAGTATATGTTCCTTGGAGAGGGATTGCTGGGTCATATGGAAGCTCATTCTTGAAAGTAAAAAACAAAACAAAACAAAACAAAACAAAAACACAAAAAACAGAACCACCCTGAATTACCCTCATTTTCTTCAGGGAGCCAAATCACCTATGTTGAGGAATTGAGTTTTAAATTAAAAAAAAAAAACTTTTTTTGGGGGGGTTTTTGGGCCACACCCGGCGGTGCTCAGGGGTTAATCCTGGCTGTCTGCTCAGAAATAGCTCCTGGCAGGCACGGGGGACCATATGGGACACCGGGATTCGAACCAACTACCTTTGGTCCTGGATCGACTGCTTGCAAGGCAAACACCAGTGTGCTATTTCTCCAGCCCTCCCATCAAAAAAAAAAAAAAAAAAAAAAAAACTTTTGATCAGAGATCAAAGATTAGGTAATGGCTTGGCTAGATTCAGATGTCTTATGCTGAAAAGGAACTCAGGTTGCTATCCGGGTTCAGTCTCTTCAATGGATATGATGGTGTTACACAAGTGGTGGTCCCTGTGATTCTCAGTCACTTGGCCCACAGTTCAATGCAGGAATGTGGGGCTAGAGCGATAGCACTTAGGTAAGGCATTTGCTTTGCACGTGGCTGCCCAGGATAGACCTGGGTTTGATCCCTAGCATCCCAAAAGATCCCCCGAGCCAGGAATGATTGCTGAACCCCTGAGTGCTCCCAGGTATGGCGGCCCAAAAAACAAAACCAAAGAATGTGGTATTGCACAGGCTGAGTGGTGCTGGGACTTATTCAGGCCATCTCAATGGTACTTGCTGGGTTTTCAGGGACAGAACCTGTGGAACTCAAGGATCTTCGTGGCTGTACCACTGATGCTCAGAGACCATGTGGTGCAGAGGAATTAAAGTAGGGTCACAGGCATGCAAGACAGAGTCTTAGCCCGTCTGTCTCTCTATCCTCTGGATTCCCCTGTTGATTTCTCAGCTCATTCCAGTACTTTCTCCAAACCCCTTTTCACCCCAGACTACCCCAGAAACTTGAAGTTTGGGGAAAGCCTGACTCTACCTCCATCTATTTTCTTGCAATCCTGTGTGGTCACTCTGCCTGTTGACCCCAGCTCCACCATTCTCACCCAGGCCCATCTTACCTTATGCCCAGTCTCCTTCCCCTGCTTTGGGCTCTTTTATTTCTGCTATTCCCAAGCAGCACTAAAGCTGAGGCTAAAGCCAGATCCCAGGCGCCGGGAAGACGAGGCTTTTGGCCGCCCACAGGAGATAAGTGGAGACGTAAACGGTGATTTTCTGGCCTGTGAGCCCCTGTTCGTGGATTTCATCTTTTAATGGAAGTGCAGTAAATAAAAGCCGTTTTCACAATATGCCAAGCAACAGGTCAGAAGCATCTGAGCCACTGGAATTGATGGAAAGGAGCTGAGCGTAACAAATCTCCCCAAATTGCACCCGGCTTCACTTGTATTAGCTCCCAGACTGCATCCCCCAATTATTGTGCAAGGCAATTATTTCTGAGCTGCAGCTTTTGGAGCATCAGACATGTGGCTGGGGGTAGACTTTCATTGCTTCTTGCCAAATAGAAAATTCGGGTTCTGTTTTCTGTTCGCCTTTGAGCCGTGATTGAATCTTGCCCCCATTCTCTGTGTTTCCTACCCTACCTTGGCTGAATCCATTCTTTAAGGCTCATTCAAATGGCATTTTTTTTTCAGGCATCCTGACTCACCCCTGCCCATATTTCAGTTTAAGGCAGCAGTGTTAACTTGAGGTTGCATTTACACAGAGTGGAATATGCTGCTTTTAAATGTATAAATGAAGGACTTTTTTTGTTAGCACCTTGCAATGCTCAGGGGACACTCTTGACTCTGTCTTTAGGGGTCACTTCAGGCATGGACCATGCGGTGCAGGGACTCAAATTTGTCCCTTCTGCTTGCAAAGCACGTGCTTAGCCTGTCAAACTATCTCTCAAGGAGTTTGGGACAATGCATACATTCATTCAAATAACATAGAACATATAATTGTCACTCTGGAGAGTTCCCTGTCCATCAGCCCTTTTGTTCCCATATATCTGAACTGATCATTATTATCTAATTTTCATCATCCTCTTTATTAATGGTATCTATCCCAACCTCATTAACATGGATAGTACCTGAGGGACAGAACATGGTGGCCCTCCTTTAACCTGTCACCGCTATTTATCTGATCCTTTAAGCAGGATGATCGGTACATTTTTCAAGCAAAAGAAAATCAAAAGAAGAATTATATTTCATGACACCAAGTATATGAAATTCCAGTTTCAGTGTTCATAAATAGCTTTCCTGGCATACGGCCATGCTCATTGGCTTAACTCTTGTGTATGACTGTTTTCACACTCTATTGGCAGACTTGGGGGGAACATGGCAGAGATTGTTGTTCCATCCCCAATATAACATAGTCATTAGCTTATTTTTTATTGGAAAGTGGCTTGAAAGGTGGTTTCTTGGAAGGCTCACTCTAATGCACCATGTGCTTTTGCTTCTAATGTCTTTGCTCAGTGTACTGCTTTGTGAGGTGATTTGTATATCCATGTTTCATAAGAAGCCATTGGGAATCCCTTTATTCAGACTCCTGTTATTGTGTGTGTGTGTATTGTTTTTGTATTTGTTTTGGGGCCACATCTAGCAGTACTCAGGGATTACTCCTGGTTCTGCACTCAGAAGTCACTCCTGAGGGGCTCAGGGGACCATATGGGATGGTGGGGATTGAACCTAGGTTGGCCACTTGCAAGGAAAGTGCCCTACTTTCTGTGCCATTACTTAGGCCCCTATACAGATTTCTACATGGTTCTTTGAATTTATAGAGCAGAAATTTCAAAAACAGTCCAACTTCTGCTTTGTTGGGTGCCCATGGCTTGCATTTTGCATTAATCATGGGCCTGTTTTCTTACTGGACTAGGACTCAGACTTTGTCTCAGCTGAATGCTCCAGATAGTCACAACTATAGATGTGTTAGGTGGTGTTTGAAGGCCATCTCCCATCCTTCTTCTAGAGCAGTGGTCCTTAAACTATGGCCCGCGGGCCACATATTGTATTTGTATCTGTTTTGTTTCTTCATTGCAAAATAAGATATATGCAGTGTGCATTAGAATTCGTTCATAAGTTTTGTTTTTACTATAGTCAGACCCTCCAATGGTCTGAGGGACAGTGAACTGGCTCCCTGTTTAAAAAGTTTGAGGATCCCTGTTCTAGAGGCATTTGTGTGGAGAACAGAGACACAAAGAATTTTTATGTCATGTCATACATACCTGAATTTTAGTGCCTGAATTGCCATATGCTATTTCTGTATTTGGGCAAGGGATTCAATCCTCTGAGCCTCAGTTTCCTGCTCTAGGTCAGAGGGGAAAAACAAATTGTTTTGGTGTGAACTTTTTTTTAAAATTAATATCTTTATTTAAACACTGTGTTTACAAATATGACTGTAGTTTCAGTCTTGTAAAGAACACCCCCCTTCACCAGTACAACATTTCCACCACCAATGTCCCAAATCTCAATCCTCCCCACCCACACACCCACTTGTACTCTAGATAGGCTTTCTACTTCCTTCATTCATTCACTTTGTTATGATAGTTCTCAATGTAGTTATTTCTCTAAATGCACTCACTCTGTGGTGAGCTTTATGTCATGAGCTGGACCTTCCAGCCCTCCTCTCTTTTGTCTCTGAGAATTATTGCAAAAATGTGTTTCATTTTTCTTAAAATCCATAGATGAGTGAGATTATTCTGTATCTTTCTCTTTCACTCTGATTTATTTCACTTAGCATAATAGATTCCATATACATCCATGTATAGAAAAATTTCATGACTTTATCTCTTCTGATGGCTGCATAATATTCCATTGTATATATATACCACAGTTTCTTTAGCCATTCATCTATTGAGGGGCATCTAGGTTGTTTCCAGTTCTGGCTATGGTAAATAGCGCTGCAATGAATATAGGTGTGATGAAAGGATTTCTGTATTGTATTTTTGTGTTCCTAAGGTATATTCCTAGGAGTGGTATAGCTGGATTGTATGAGAGCTTTTAAAGTCAAATACATCTGAGATGCCTTGTTCAGTTCCTTGGCACATAGTAGGTACTTAGGGATTCTATGTGGAACAGATTTGTTCTTTTTTCCTAAAACTGCATTTCCCCTGTGTTAGTGATCTAAAAAAGTCTTATAGTCACACACACACACACACACACACACACACACACACACACACACACACACACACACCTAGTCACATCGCCCTCCCTTTTCTGACATCTTCTCTTGCATTGTCCCCTGGTCCACTTATGCATCATCTTTGACTACTTCCAATTTAACATTTGCTCAGTGCAGACAAATGAATGTGGAACAGGCATAAACTTCCACCTCAATATATCATTATTCTCACAGTACATATCAAGCTGCTTAATGTGGCCTTCGAGGCATAGGTAATATTTTTCTGGATATATTTCTACTCTAGATATTATCATCAATTTTTCTTTGCTCCAAAAGCCACCAAAACCTTCACCTTCAGAACTACATTGCATCTTCACCTCTCACCTATTTATGTTTTTACTACAACCAAAAGAATCTTCCTGTTTTTCCCTTTTCCCCCTAGTTCAATCTCCAGCATCCCATATGGTCCCCGGAGCCTGCCAGAAGTGACATCTGAGCACAGATCCAGGAGTAACCCCTGAGTGTTGCTGGGTGTGGCTCCAACCCTCCCAAAGTTTATGTAATTATATAACATAATAAAATGAAAAAAATTCATTCTTTTGTAAAGCTTAGACATGATCTAATCATGGTATCAAAAGTGTCTGCCCAATCTCTCCTCATTACTTCCTGACATAATCATCGTCTGCTGGTTGCTGTGTATTTGTCCCAGTCATGTGTCTCTTTCTGTACAGACACATGCAAACCCAAATATGCATCTGGTTTTTTTTTTTTTATTTCAGAGAACCACAGGATCTCTGCAGTGTCTATGCCTGGACTTGAATATTTTTGTTTTTTCTTTTAAAAATAATTGGAAATCTTCTCATATCAGAACATTAGGAACTAATTTTTTATTTCAAATGACCTAATTCAGTAGTTTGAATATACTATAATTTGTTTCCAATCTGTTCCCCTAAATATGAGCTTTTGTGTTGTTTCTCTTATGCCATTATCATAAGCACGGAGCTAGTTCCCATGGGCGAGTCTTTTCTTAGGTTAGCTACCCAGGGATGTTGTTGCTAAATCAAAATGTATGGACCTTTGTCATTCTATTGATGGTATTGAACTGCTCTCCCTCAAAGCTGTACCCACTTGTACCCAGAGAGAGTGAAGGTGGGACATTAAATATGGCTAGTATGATAAGGGCATCTCTGTGGATTTGGGATGCTTATGACCTTTCAAAGATCTTCTGTGCAAGCAATTAGCTAATTTGTTCATAGCAGAGGCTGGTGCCACCCGAAGCACCTCTGTGTCTGGTTTCCAGCAGTTTCAGCATTTGCACAACTTCCCAAACAAGGATGTAGGCTTTCCAGAAGGAGGAGGTGACTTGATTAACCTCCTGCCCAGCTCAGAGCCTGGGTTTCCAGAGAAGGTCCCAGTGGATCGCTTAGGGCTGGCAAAACAGCTAACTAATCAGGCCAGGATGTTTAGCTTCACTTCCAACCCCACCAATTCCCTGAGAGTTCAAAAGATCTCTCCACTGGCTGCCCCACCTCTCTGCATAAAGGCCCTCAGCGAAGTCCTTGAATAATGCACCAGATTTATCCTCTCAGCGTGATGGATAGCGGCATTTCCCCTTCACCTCTCTTTCTGTTTCCCTCCTTTTGCCTCTTCTCTGAGCATTCTGTCAAGCTTTGAATGTAGGCACGTTGAGGCGGTGTTTGGTTTTTTAAAGATTATTTGCACAGCGAGTGGTCTGTCTTCAAAGGAAACTCAGATGTCTTTGTTTTTTTTTTTCCCTCTCTTTGGAGGGTGGTAGTGAAGGTTTGGGGCTCCTAGTTGGTGCTTAGGGGCTTCTTTTGGCCAACTGGGTTGGCATTTCAACATCAGAGCCCAAGGATATGCTGATGCTTGGGGTCAGCATGCTGTGGGGATATACTGTTGGTGCTCAAGGGCCTTTAGGACCACACCTAGTGGTCATCATGAGAACTTGGGGAACCTGATACAGAAATCAGGTGTAGGAAGTGCCCTAAAACTACTACCTCTCAGCTTATTTTACTTTCAAACTTAGGCAGGACAGAGAAAGAGGAAAGAAAAATGCCCACATAAATTGAGATCCTATTGAATACTAATTGCACTGAAGTATGCCATACAGGCTATGATATCACTGGTTCACCCTAAGAAGACAATGCTGCCTGTAATTTCAAATGGGGAGACCGAGTCCAGGGAAGTAACTAAAACTGTTGATGGAGAGTCAGAGGAGGTCAGGGCTCCACTGGTTGACAGCCTCTCATACAGGTTGGAGATTTTATTCCCCTTTAATTCTGCCTGACTGTTGAGAAAAATAACCTTTAACTATCCCTATCAATGTTCAGCCAGCCCCCAAACATCTATTTCTTGGTGTTTGCACAGAGTTTCTAAATATCCATGACAATTTCTCACCCACCCAGAGAATCACCAAGTCTGTCTTGAAAACTTTCCTGGTGATTATTCAATCAGACTTGGCTGTGGATCCTTTAGAATGTGCCAAATGGTTTCTTGGTGACATTTTCCTGGAGCCTGGAGCCTGGTAAAGGGGAAAAAAACATGAGCTTGGGAGGGAGACTAATTTTGTTTAAGGCTCCTGCAGTTCACTTTAACATGGCCTCCACAGTCTTTGTTGACCTCTGGAAACCTCTTTGTCTTCCCATGTTATATACAGTGGCGGGAATAGATAATTTCCCAATACGAAACCCTAGTATGTGAATGTACTCAGGCCTATGATGAAAGAAACTTTGGAGAGGGGGCGGTGGACTTTAGGATATAAATATTTTACCGAGATAGGTAATCATCTCATTGGAGTCACAAGGGTCCTGTTAAAAGCTGAATCATTGTCTCCTCGGGAGAGGGAGGGGTACGCTGGTGATGGCTGTGATGTTAGAATTCTGTGCATGAGAAACCATTATTAATAGCATTGTAATTCACAAAATCCCAATTAAAAAGTTTAACAAAAAAGTTCGAGGGCCTGGTGGGTAGGGTACTTGCCTTGAAAGTGTCTGACTCAGATTTGATTCCTGGCATCTCATATGGTCTCCCAAGTATGTCAGGAGCTATTCCTGAGCATAGAGGCAGGAGTAACCTTTGAGTACCCCTGGGTACAAAACCTAATCAAAAAAGAGTCACAATACTGGAATTCAAGGATAGTATGTAGGTAGAGTGCTTGTCTTGAGGGCACAAGATTCTGAGTTAGTTACTGGATGTAACTCCACCCTGGATTTAGGTGTAGCTACCTGAGACCCACCCATTTCTGGGAGGGGTCTTGGGAACCAGATATGTGTGACCTTACCTGCAAGACCCCGCCCATTCCTGGGAGGGGTCTTGGAAAAGGTAGATAAGCCTTTGAGCCAGGGGATTCGGGGTTTCTGCCCTGCTGGGCTCTCTGGCTTTTGGGTCTCTGCGTTCTGGTCTTTGACCAGCATGGAGCCCAAAGGGAGATGGCTGAAAGGAATTAAGATGCAGGGTAGCTAAGAATGGCTGAATGCTTGAAAGGTTATGATAGAGACCACACATGTGGTGGATAGGGTATGAATAAAGCTGATGCTTCCTGATGCCTGCCTGTGAGTGAGTTCAATACCTGTCGCTTTCCTGAACCCCAGACCCGCTGGTTAATGGGGGATGAAGCCACGTGGCCAGGGCCTAAGGACAAAGGTCTCCATTCTTCTCCATCCAGCTCAATTATTAATTATTTGATTCTTGGGAACCAGATATGTGTGACCTTACCTGCAAGACCCCGCCCATTCCTGGGAGGGGTCTTGGGAAAGGTAAGGTCACACATATCTGGTTCCCAAGACCCCTCCCAGGAATGGGTGGGTCTCAGGTAGCTACACCTAAATCCAGGGTGGAGTTACAACTGGCACCACCCTATAAATTGAATGCAATCCCTGATGACACAGCCAAGTATATGATCCCTATTGAACTCAACAACCAACTGTGCAAATACAGTTATAAATTAATTGTGAAACCTAGGGCAAACATCACAACTTGCTAGAAGACTCTGGGCCATTGCAACAATAATAACAAGGGCCAAAGAGATAGTAGAATGAACACAATGCTTGCCATGCATGTGGCTGACTGTGGTTCAATACCTGGTACAAGATATGGTTCCCCAAGCACTGCCAGGAGAGATCCCTTAAAATTGAGCAAGGAGTAACCTCTGAGCATCTCTGGGTGTGCCCTTATCTGTCCCAAATAAATCAGTAATAAAGGGGAAGAGTGCAATGGAAAATTGAAGCATTAGGGTCAGGGAAGAGCTGAGGGTAAAGGCCTGGAAAGAGAATCAAAGGGAGTGATTATAGAGGCTTGGCAGAAGTAAGAAAATGCCAAGGGCCAAGTAATAGAGAGGTTGAAAGGCAGAAAGTAAATGAATATTCTTCCAAATCTCTATCAATAAAAGGATCAGTAATACCCTGCTGATATCTTTTTCTTTTGGTTCAGGTGCCAGGGATTGGACACAGGGCCTCCCAACTCTGGCCTCTACCAATCTATGGCCTCCCAACTTGGCCTCTACCCCTAGCCTGCTGTTAATACAGGTTGATCTCAGCTCAGTGAAACTCATTTGCACTCTGACCTGTGGAAATAGCAGATGCCATATATGAGTTTTGTTATGTTTTTATGTGGTTTCATTTGGATGAGCAGTGGTGAAAACCGACATGCACTCTCACCCAAAAGGTGAAGGTTTCTTCAATGCTCTGTGGCTGACAGACATCAGCAGGGATTCCTGGCTTTTTCACAAACTGGCTATATCTCTCAGTCTCCTTTCCAATGTGCAGGATGGTTTTCATGACTCTTTTATAGGATTTGTTATAGCTACACGCATTTACATGCTGATCAGTTTGCCTGGAACAAATTAGATGCTCACTGTTGAAAGTTACTATTTTCTTTCACTCATAATTATGAACTAGTGATGTTGACATTAGTTGTAGATATTATGATGAAGTCTTGCCGTGAGGTGATGATACCATGAACTTTTAAGCCAGGGAAAGATAGTTTGGAAAGGTTAACTCTGGACTTTCCTAACTGAGCTTCCTTGGACAATATACTGAAACTTCTCTGAAAAATGAGGGGTGCATTAAAGCCAGTTTCATCTAAGGTTAGAATAATAGACCCTAGTCAGAGTCTTCTCTTGTAGCCTGGACTCTTCAAGGGTCTGACATAGATTCTTGTCTTATCCTTCTGTCTGTCCTGTTGACCTTATCACTGTATGGAGATATTTGCTGCATAAACTGAACATGGGTTCTATGCCACAGTCATAGTTGGGTCTGGTGCGAGCAGCATGAACCCTAGATCACAGAGAGTAAGTCTAAGTAAGGATAATTGTCTAGAAAGGTCAGGAGGAAACATTAGACCTACAGATGGAGGCTGTTGGCCATGCCAAATGGAAAGGACAGGGTGGGAACCCAGTAGCTTCTCTTTTGCAAGTGCTGATGCTGAGAATGGAAAGTTCCCTTGACTAGCATTTACTGTTTCTCTGGAACTCCTGATCTGGAAATGAGGCTTTGCTCAGTCAGCATCTCCCTTCAGCTGAGCTCTGTTCTATGTGTATTGTTTTCAGCAAAGAGGCTGCTCAGAGGTGGTATCATGAGGGGTTTTGAGTTCCACCACACTTGGTGCCTTCTTGTTATTTAAATTGGTCTCTCTTTTTTTGTATACTGTTTACTGCCTTTCTGCCATTTTTGTTGATTTCATTTTGTTTTGTTTTGGGCAACACCTGGGTATGCTCAAGGGATACTCCTGGCTCTGCACACTAGTGGTGCTCAGAGGACTATATGGAGTCCCAGGAATTGAACCCTGGTTGACCATGTGGCAGGCAAGCGCCCTACCCATGGTGCCCTTCAATCAGCTTTTAAATCTTGCAAAAAAAAAAAAAAAAAGGCACCCCTTTGAGTTCATTTGAATTAATTTTCCGAGGAATGTTTTAGAGTTATTGCAGTCCAGATTAAAATATTTTATGATCTCTTCATCCACTGTCTTTGAAATTCTATTGAAAAGCTATTGTGTTTGCAGGTTACGATCAGTACTTTTTATTTTTTTTAATAACCCTGGTCTTTTGCAGTCTCATAATTCCTTCGTTGCTTTTCTGGGTGGTGTCCAATTTGTTAACCCTTGGAATAGAGGAGCAATAAAAATGCTAAGATTCAGGTTCTGCCAGGGAGAGGTGACACTGAATTTGAACTTGGGAATCTGTCCCCTTCTGGGTCCTGATTTTATGGATGAAAAATGGCAAGAATGAGGCTTTGGCACGTAAGTGGTTGATAGGGAAGGGGTGACTTACAGTTGAAAAAAATGTCTGCCAAATATCAGTTGGAAATTATTTTTCTCTCATGGTTCTTAAAATCCTTACTTCATGTATTTTTCCCTCCTGTCCAGGAGATCAATATGACATTTGATATTATAAAAAATGTAAGTCTCTGCTTTGCTGCTTTTCTACCAGGACTTTTTTTTTTTTTTTTTTTTTGGTTTTTGGTTTTTGGGTCACACTCAGCAGTGCTCAGGGTTTACTCCTGGCTGTCTGCTCAGAAATAGCTCCTGGCAGGCACGGGGGACCATATGGGACACCGGGATTTAAACCAACCACCTTTGGTCCTGGATCAGCTGCTTGCAAGGCAAACACCGCTGTGCTATCTCTCCGGGCCCCTCTACCAGGACTTTTGAGAAATAATTATAACTATTCTGCAGGGAACTCTATTGGATGCAGCAGGCTGTCCTGCGTGCTGATTTGTGCCTCTTCCCCCAAAATCACTAAGGATCTCCTTAACTGTTTTCTGTCATTGCTGTTTCAATGAGATCTTAATTACTTCCTAATTGTCCACATTTCTCATTTTCCTTTTTCCCCCTTTCTCTGGCAAAGAAAAAAAAAAGAGTAGATTCTCAAAAAGGGGAGACAGATCTTTGCCACCTTGAGTCGTCATTAATTTCCTTTCTGTCTCATTACCAAGGCAAGACCATATTCCCTTTTTTCTTTGATTTCCCGCCTGGATTTTTATAAGAATTCTTGATAATTTCAGCACCTCTGTAATCACATCTCCCCTTCAAAAGTCGTTTTATCCAAATTGTTCCTAAGAGCACATTTCACTGGTCTCTATGCCTGGACAGAAAGGAGTTTCATAGCAGTGGACAAGCCTATGTGGGTGCCTGATACACGCAAAGGTCTTTTCGTTGAACCAGAGACACCAAAATGAAAGTTCCATCCTGTGCTCCTGGAAAGCATATAGATGAGTTTATGTATAAATAATAAATAAATTATTACCTTTCATATTAGCAACTAAGCTGTCAGTCAGACTTAGGGAGCTTGAGCCAATGAATATCAGATAAAGTTATCAAAGCAACGTCTTAACAAGTTTCTTCATAATCCAGACTTTGTGCATTTTATATATAATCAAACAATAAACACTAATTTCTAAGCTAATCACATAAGGACTCAGTAATTATGAATAGTGTCCCCCTCTCTTGATAATAATAAGCTTATGAAAATAGAAGCTATATGACTAGAGAGATAATATAATGGGCAAGGTGCTTGCCTTACATATGGCAGACATGGGTTTGATTCCCAGCACTACATAGGGATATAGTTCCCTGAGCCTGCCAGGAGTGATTCCTGAATGCAGAGCCAGGAGTAATCCTTGGGCACAATGGGGTTACTACAAAAATAAACACAACCCACTACAAATTGTATATTGCCTTTCTCTATCCCTACTATCAGGATATACCTTACTCACTACCATGATTCAGTTACTCATAGTAACTACAGTGTTCTAGCCAATGTCCCAGGTGCCTCCACCAATATCCCAGGTGCCTTCCTATACCTGTTGACAAGCACCTTTATAAGTTCAGTTGCTAAAGTTTGAGTCTCATGGATATTAACTCAGTAGTTTGTATATTTAGCTATATCCTTCATTACCACAATGGATGTACCTGAATTTTCTTAACCCCTTTCCTCCCTCTTTTTCTCCAGCTCTCATTTTCCCTCTCCACTCTCCTTCAGTGTGATCTAGGCAACCCACATTTAAATCATTGCATTTCCTCATGCGGTCATTCTAAATGCTATATAAAAGTGTTGTCATCCTATATTTATCTTTCTCTTGGCTTACTTATCAAGATATCTCCTGAGTTCTAACCATGTTGAAGAAAATCGCAAGATTGCATGTTTCCTTATTGCTGTGTGTGAGCATGTATATACACCCCACATCTTCACCATCCATTCTTCTGTTATTAAACAAATCTTAGGTCTTGGTGTGGGTGCTGCAATGAATAATGGTATGCATGCATCCATTTGAATGAATGTTTTTCTGTCCTAATATCTCAAAGTGGAATTGCTGGGCCATATGGCAGCTTGGTTCTGAATTTACTGTGAATTCTTAGTACTGTTTTCAATAGGGATTAAACCAGACAACATTCCCACAGCAGTGAGTGAGAGTTCCTTTGTCACTATATCCCTGCCAATACAGATTGCTTCCATATTTTTGATATGTGTCATTCTCTCTGGTGTAAGATGACATCTCATTTCATTTTGATTTGATTTATTATAAGTGTTATTAAGCATTTTTTCACATGTCTATTGGTTATCTGTTTGCTTTCTTTGAAGAATTGTCCTCTCCACATTTTTTGATGGAGTTTTTAGATTTTTTTATTTTGGTTAATCTTTGTCAATATTTTGTATATGATGGATATCAATCCTTTATTTGATGTGTTGAGTGCAGATATTTTCTCCCACTCAGCTGTCTCTTATTTTCAGTCCAAGTTTTATTTGCCATATAGAACTTTTTTGTTTGATGTAGCCCCATCTGTTTAGTTTTGAGTGTTGGCCAATGGCATCATATCATTGCAGACACCTCTGAGGTGTAGGTCTCAAAGTGTTCTGACTATATTTTCCTCAAAGTACTTTATAGGTCAGGCCTGATCTCAAGAGACTTTATCCATTTTAATTTTTTCCCTTACTTAAAGAAAATTTATCAAATAGTTGGCATGTATTTGATATATAGTTGACACATATTTGTCTTTAATACATTTGTTTTCAGATAAGCAAAAGGAAAGTCAAAAAGTCTATTAAAAATAGAAACAAAAAAGAATAATACTAATGTAGGTCTTAGGAAGGATTCCTGTTTCTTTGATAATATGGAAGAAATTAAAGATTGATGAAAGTGCCTTCTCAGAAGATTTGATAAAACTTACCTGAAAACCCATCTGGATCAACACTCTTATTTTTGGGGAGATTTTTAATTACTGTTTTAGTTTCCTTGCTTCTGATTGGTCAATTCAAATTTTTTACTTCTTTCTAATTAAATTTTGTGAGATTACATCTTTTCAGGGCTCTGTCCATTTCTCCAGTTTATCAAGGTTGAATTATTTATAATCAGCTCTCATGATGTCTTTTTGGGGGAGTTTTTTATTTTTTTGCAATTTTCCCACTTTGATATGTGATCCAATTTATTTGAGCACTTTCTCTTTTTTTCGAAAGAGTTTAGCCAATAGTTTGTCTATCTTGTTTATTCTTTCAAAGAACCAGCTCCTGGTTTCATTGTTTTGTATTGCTTTCTTGGTTTCTAAATTATTGATTTCTTCTCTGGTTTTTATTATTTATTTTCTTCTACTAGTTTTTTTTAATTTATTTGTCATTGGCTTTCCTGACGTTTAAGGCATAAGATTGCTTGTTGATTTTATCTTTTTCTTCTTTCCTTATATGGGTTTGTATTGCAATGAGTTCCCCCCTCTCAATACTGCTTTTGCTGTTCCCCATAGAATTTGGTAAATTGTTTTTTCTTTATTATTAGTCTCAAGGAACATTTTGATTTCTTCATTGATGTCATCTTTGATGTTATTTAGCAGCATGTTGTTCAGTCTCCAGGTATTAGTTTCTCTACATTTTTATTTTTTAATGGTTAATTTCTGTCTCTCTGGCATTGTGTTATAATAAGATGCTTGGTATGAGGCTTATGTTTGTGAATTTATGTAAGTTAGAATTATGTCCTAAAATGTGATCTATCCTGGACAAGGTTCTGTGTACACTAGAGAAGAAAGCATATTGAGCATTAGGAGGATGAAAGACCTTATTTAAATCCATTAGTCCCAACTCTCCTAGTTCCTAATTTAGGATTCTTGTGTCTTTAATGATATTTTGTCTCGTAAAACTATCTAGTGGTGACAGTGATCTCTTGAAGTTTCCTAATACTATTATGCTTCCATCTATGTATTTCTCTAGGTTTGTGAATAAAAGCTTTACAAAATTTTCTGTCACAACATTTGCTGTGTATATGTTGACTAGTACTTCTTAGTTATACCCTGGATCAATAGTGTCTATCTCTATCTCTAATAACATTCTTTATATTGAATGCAATTGAGTTTGGTGTAAGTATAGTTGTTACTCTTTGTTTATTTGTTTGTTTTCTATTGACTTGTATAAATTTTTCCATACCTTTATTCAGAACCTGTGTCTTTCTTGCAATTTTAGATATGTTTCCCATAGCAATGAATGATGTATTTTGTTTCCTAATCTATCCCATCACTCTGTACCTTTTGATGAGAAGTTTTAGATCATTGATATCCAGGTATATTATTTATAGAGAGGGCTGTGTTACTATTTTGTTGTGTAGGATTATTGTTTCTAAGTTGGCTATCTGGTTTATGGAAATGACTTTTCAATAATTCACGTTTAGACAGTTTGTTCATCACAGATTTTGCTAGCTCTAGTTTTTTGAGAATATTCTCATCTCTCTTTCCTAACTGAGAGCTTTGCAGGGTTGAAAGTTTCTTTCACTCAGTAACTTGAATATGATGCTATACTCTTTTCTCACACCTATATTGCTTCATCTGTGAACTCTGTTGTGGCTCTTATGTTATTTCCCTTATATTTAAAGGTTTTCTTCTTTCACGCTGCTTTAAGAAGTTTAACTTTCTGGGTTGTTTTATTTTTGTCATTTTAATTAAATATTTGTCTCGGTTTTTGTTCTGTTTGAGTCTATTTTGTTGGTACTCTTTTGGCTTCTTGAATTTGCACCCCTGCCTTTCTCCAAAAGTGGTGGAAGCACTCAGCTAGTGTATATCCCACCACTCATTCTTCTCCTTTCTCCTCACCTGAATTCAGAAATTTTACTTCTTGGCTTTGTTTATTAAGTACCTTATATTTTCTTCCATTTTTTGTTTTCATTTTATTTTTTGACTTCCCTAGTCATGCTGGGTTATATGATGTCTTCAAGTTCCTTTATACAGTTCTCTTCCTATGAGATTTTACAACTATCACTTTCTAGTGGTTCATTTGCTCCTTCATTTTGATTTGTATAGAATTTCACATCCTCTGAAAAACAACTTTCTTCTTGTTCTTGCTTTTGTTTTTCTTGTTCTTCTTCCTCTTCTTCCTCCTCCTCTTCCTCTTTTTCTTCCACTTCTTCCTCCTTCTGCTCCTCCTCTTCCTTCTCTTCCTCCTCCTTCTTCTTTTTTTTTTTTTTTTTTTTGGTTTTTGGGTCACATCCGGAAGCGCTCAGGCGTTACTCTTAGCTCTACACTCAGAAATCACTCCTGGCAGGCTCAAGGGACCATAGGGACCATATGGGATGCTGGGATTTGAACCAATGACCTGCATGCAAGGCAAATGCCTTACCTCCATGCTATCTCTCCAGCCCCTTATCCTCCTTCTCCTTCTCCTCTACTTCCTCCTCTTACTCCTCTGCCACCTCCTCCTTATTCTGTTTGTTCTTCTTCATTGTCATCTTCTCTTTTTCTTCCTCCTCCTTCTTCTTATCACTGTGAGATATGCAGTTACACATTTGCTGATGGTTAAATTTCAGTTATACAACACCCATCCCTTTACCTATAGGAATTTTATAGGAATAAAATGAACTTGAAAGCAGTGTTCAAAATGCAACAAAATTTCTCCATTTCCCCCAAAACAAATTTGTCATTGTTGGGGTAAGGGCCCTGGTGGTGGGAGAAAAAAGTATGGCCTCCTCTTTGGGTATCATTAAGCCATACTTCAAGATTCTCAAGGCTCACATTGCTGGCATTATACTCAAAATCCTGGCACTTCTCGACTGACCTTACTCCTTGGTAGGGACCCAACTAGGATTGAGTTTGTACAAGACAAGCCTTTTACCCCCCTAGACTGTCTCTCTATCCCTGAGCTTCTGAGCCTTGTTTTTCTTCTTTGTAGAATAAGAAAATCAGACATGATGATTCTGCCAGGGCCTTTTCAATTTAGCATCCTCTGATCTATCAGTGCTTTGACATCTTGCAATGATAGTAACACAATTTTATGAAATGCTTTCCATCTTTCAGACACGGGTGTAAGTGCTTCAGGTATTATCTCATTAATCCTCACAACACCCATAGGAGGTGAAGTGCAACTGTGCTGCAGGTTTTCTAGATCAGGAAATGGGGACCCAAAGAGGTTTCCAGTCTTGTGCAAGGTTCTCCTGTTATTAAGGATGCAAGTGGGAATAAAGAACATGCCATGTAGTTCCCTTACTGACCACTATGCTTCCATGGCTTTCCAGTCAGTCTTCCTTGGAAACCTCGCTCCCTAAATCACAGTCTGCAGATGAGAGGGCATTTGGATAGGAATAGCTCTAAAGAAACAATTTTTGGGGGTATGGCAAAACTCAGGGATGACTCCTGACCCTAGACTTAAGAATCACTGCTGGTGGTGCTTGTGGGATTATATATAGAGAGTTCTGGATATCTAATGCATGTCAACAGCATGCAAAGCAAATATTGTACCTGCTATAGTATTTGCTCTGGCCCCTTTTAGGAAATGTAAGCACAACTACTGTTGTTCCAGTTTTGTTGGAATGTGGAAGTCAATGGAGAGTGTGAGAATATCTTAGTAAAAATATTTCAGAAGCTAGAGCATTAGTATAGCGGGTAGGGCAGTTGGCTTGTATGCAGCTGACAAGGTACATTCTTGGCACTACATATGGTTCCAGAGAGTCATCCCTGGACACAGAGCCAGGAGTAAGCTCTGAACTGACCAGGTATGGCTTTAACACTATATATACATATAAATGTGCATCCACAAATATGGGTATATGTATAGATATATAAACCCTTTTAGTTTTTATCTAAAGATATCCTCAAATTGCAAAAGAAAATGCCTAGCTGTGTGTTCCGAGACTCTCTAAACTTAATTTAGTCTCAGCAATTTTTCTCACATTGTCCAGGTCATTTGATATTGCTTGATGTAGGAGTGTGGCTTCTGGGACAAGGGAATCAGCTGCCTTCAAATCCTGACTGCTTATGAGCTCTCTGAAACTGAGCATAGGATCTTCGACCTGAAACAGTACAGCTTTAGATGGGGCAGCTCTACCCCCCATGTGGACTTTCTTAATAGCCCAGGTAAACTAACAGATTTGATAAATATCGCCCAGTGCTTTATGTGCCTATTTTCTTCCTTATGACTCTCAATAATCTTTTCTTCTCTCTAGTTTACTTTCACCTAAGTATATGTGGTATAAGGCAGGGTTGTGGCCTGCTGGTAGAGAATTTGTCCTGCATGATTGGGTTCAATCCTTGGCACTGCAAACAATAAAGAAGAGAGAGAGAAAGGAAAGAAAACAAGGTCCATATGACACACAATGTATGTATCAGCTAACTGGTTGTGTTATCAACATCTTCTAGTCGTCCAGACTCATTTGGGGGGGTCAAAAGTTATCCATGAATTTTTGACTGTGTTGGGGGTAGCTAGGTCTATCAGAGCCCAGAAGACTTTTATGTTTATTGTTTAAGACTAAGGTGCATGGAATTCTTGCCACCCAATTTCTCAGTTATAAAGTGGGACTTTTAGTTCATACTCCAAAAGGTTTTCTTAGAATTAAAGACCAAACATAGATAAAGGTTTTTCTGATACAGAAATGTTTTTCCTGACATTGTCAATGGCTCAGAATAAATAGAACCTCTTATGGGTCAATTTTTCCTTTTCCTGGAACTCCTCTATCCCACTGACCCCTGAGAAGTGGCCCCAAGTTCAGGGCTCTCTGCCTTGGGTATATCCTGAGGCACTGCTAGATTTGGGGGGGGGGGGAAGAAGTGTGATTGATTTGCTTTGTATTGACTGTGTCAGTCAGAAAGTTGTTTTTTCCCCCCTCCTTCCTTAGTCGTGAGAATTATATTTTTCTTAGAGTGTTGTTAATGGAAAGCACTGAACCAAATTCTCTCAAATTGAATTTGGCTGCCTGAATTGTCAGCTCCTCATCTGCTACCCTCCCCAATCTCATCCATCCCCAAGGGAGAGACTCTATATTTATCCTCAGGATCTCCTATGCATTTCCACCCTGCTCTGAGAGAGGGTTGGGGAGAGAGGTGAGCAATATGACTAGGCTTAGAGGTACTGATGTGTTAATAACTAAATACACACTGGCACATGGCACAGCAAACACTCATGGTTCTGATGCAATAAGGACTCAGTGTGGGTCTCTACTTGGTCACTCAGATTAAGGGATTAAAAATTATGTACCAGCATGGGTGATATAGCACCAGTAGGAAGCACTTGAATGCTCCTGGAAACTCAGTGGGTAGTAATATCCTAAGGTATAATTTAGGTTATTGTGTGTGTGTGTGTGTGTGTGTGTGTGTGTGTGTGTGTGTGTGTGTGTGTGTGTGTGTGTGTGTGTGTGTGTGTGTGTAGATTTGGGGGCCAGAGAGATTGTACAGTGGATAGGGCCTACCCAGGTTTGATTTTTAGCTCTCCATCTGATCTTTCAGAGCCTGACTAGGATTGATCCTTGATTTCAGAGCCAGGAATAAGCCCTGAGTAAGCGGGATATGATCCCCCTTCCAAAAGATATATAGAAAGAAAGAAAAAAGAAGGTAAATTTCTATGGGTTCATTTCTCTCTCTCTCTCTCTCTCTCTCTCTCTCTCTCTCTCTCTCTCTCTCTCTCTCTCTGATTAGGTAGGTCAAATAGATTTGGGGACTTTTGCAAGAAAAATCAGCACAGGACCTTATTTCTAGAACTTTTCAGCCCTCGGGAAAGTCATTTCATCTGGCAAGAGATTCTGCAACTCGGGGAACTCACTAAGTGACCTATTTGCCTCAGAAGAGACGAGGCATTTGTGGGCTCACTCATTAGATCCTTCATTCGTTTTGCAAACATTTACCAAATTCCTGTCATGTGCTCAATTCTTGTGCTGGGTCAGTGGTATAATAGGAGATGAATAAGACTTGTCTTCTTCCTCTCAGGAGCAATAAGTTTAAACAGGTGACAATGGTGAGTAAGCAGAGATATTTTTTAAGATCATTCAAAATGCTATGTTTAGAATAGAAATAGCTTTGCCTGCTGGGGTTAGGCAGGCAGGGATTTCAGTCTTATTCTGCCCGTTATGTATGAGCTATGTCTTCTCTTTATTATTACTTGGTGTGTGGGACACACACAGCTGAGCTAAGTGCATACTCTTGGTTGTGCTCAGAGGTCATTCCTATTCAGTGCTCAGGTTGACCATATGTAGTTCTGGGGATCAAATCTTAGAAGGCAAACTCCTTACCCTGTAATTGCTCTCTGACTCCTAATTTTTCCCCTTTGGTTGTGCTGGGGACTGAAATCAGGCTTCACATAGACAAGGCAAGCATTGTTATGCTGTGTCACATCTCCAACCCCTGAGCTACAGGATCTTGGGGATTTGACCTTTTAGGTCCTGGATTCCTTACCATACAGAATGACTGTTGCAAACTCCTTAAAGGGTGATTACAAAGATTAGAGATATTTTGTTTACTGTTCACTGAATAATGCCCGGCCCCTAAAAAGCACACAGTAAATGGTAGCTATTATTATTAATAATGATAATGTTAATAATGGATGGGAAAATGCTTTCTGAGCTACAAAACCCTACACAAATATAATGAATCATTATAATCATGTTACATAGACTAATTTCCCAAGAGATTCTAAGAGCAATCAAGATCATTGGTGCCTAGAAATATAAAATAATACTATTAGCAACAAGAAGCAGAACTTTACGTTTGAATAGAACTCTTCCAGTTTTAACAAATAAGTGTGGCAAGGAGGGACACTCAGATCATTTATTAAGGCAGGCTAGCCTGTGTTTTAGTTGGCAAGTCATCTCCTCTGTTTATTGTAAGATTTTCTATCTTCATTAATAGTGCTTTAGTTTCTCCTAAGTCAATGACAGTTTATAAAATTTTACCCATTTTGTTTGACCCAAGTTCAGGCAAAATTATTCTATGTTGGCACCTGCAGTTAAGGTTCAGGGCATTTTTTTAAGTCCACAGATGATTATTCTTCCTACTGTGTTAAATGCACAGTAATCCTGGGAAACTTGGCCAACTGTGGCTTTGTGATAATGGGATTTTATTTTTATAAACCAACATGCTTAAAGACGTGTGTTATTTTTATATATAATTTTCTTACATCCCAACTCTTAAACAGCACGTGGCAATCTTGATTGTAGTCCCTGGGAAACCAAAGCAGTTCTAGGGATTAGTACAAAAGAATGTCAGTTCTTCCCTCTTTCCTTGGCTGTGTAAGGTGAGGGAATTATCTCCCCTTGCCTTTGCCTATCACCCAGAGAGAATTTGAAAAACTGATCTCTGACACACATTGAGAAAATTGAGGAGGTGGCGTAGACAATTAAATTCCTACACTTCCCAAACATATGGAATTAGTTTATTTTAAAAACTTTAGAATGGGGTAGATACTCTACACTGAAGACAGTTACAGTTATGGGACTCTCCTTCAGAATTTCTCAAAAAAAAAAAATAACAGTATTTCCTGAGCCTGTGAAAAAGACCATCACTTATTCGATCAGATACCATAATGTTTTGCATTCCTCTGATGGTGCTTTGTTCCAATGGTTATCTTGTTTTTATTCTGTGGGATTCAAAACTGTGGGCGGCCACATATGTACGCTTATGGTCTTCTCTCAGAATGCCTGTTTAACAATACTAGGACTTTCAAATCTATTTTTCTGTACTATTCTACATATACAAGGCCATTTGTGTGCTTATGGTTTGTCTCTCACAATGACTATTTATTTATACTAGGACTATTAAATTTATTTTCTACCCTATTCTACTTTGGCATAAGGATTTCATATTATTATGTACGTATTAAGCTACTTTTGTGAGTCCTTGGTTTGTTATCTAGCCACACTCTTCCAGATCATGAGTGATAGGAAAGCCGTTCTTGCTTGTGTTTCTTTGTATGTGTGTGTGTGTGGGGGGGGAGTCAGGTTGAGGCTTGAGATTGCTCTTTAATTTTATCAGTGATAAACCAAAGAATTGCAATGGTTGCTGCATATTTGCAGAAGGAAATATTATATAAAATGTATCACAGAGAGCAGTAGCCTTTGCAGAAATGCCCCATGGCAAATGAATGAACAAAAGATCCCTCTTGCTCAAAATAACATTGTGTGAAAACTGGCTGATTCTGTATGAAGCAAGAGCTCCAGAGATTCTATAGATAAATATGTCAACCCAATGAAGCCCTGCCATTATCAAACAAGTGTATCATTATCCTCAACATACTTATACCATATGAATATGCTCATACCATGGTATGAGTATACTCAGACCATATGACCAAAGTCATACCAGCAGCACTGGGCTTGACATTGGAGAATCAGCTATGAACAAGCAGAGATGTCTTCAATTTTCAAGAGCTTGATATCAATGGCATAGACAGGCATGAGAGGAAGAGTTCACATGCTCAGCACTTATCATGTTTAGCTCTGTAAAAGCTCCATAGGCATCTCTCATTCATCTCATTGACATCCCAAAAAGAATGGGCAATGCATTTCATAGACCATCTAGGTGCTGGGAACTAGCAGAACCAACAGAAGACCCCAGACCTAGCTGACTCTCTCTGTTTAGACTTAGCCAGTCACCAGTCTGGCATTTCTGTCATTTCATCTCTGTTGCCCATATAGTTACTCTTCACCCTCAGAACAGCTGGCTCTAGTTCATCCAAAACATCATTATAGGAGGATGCCAAGAGTTGCGTATATCATGCAGAATTCCCTTTCTTTTTCTTTTTCTAGGGTGCCTTATTTTGTGTTTTCCATTATTGTTCTAAAGCAGCATACACAAATTTAGATTGTATGGCAGAGAGTGAAACCATGTGGGCATGTGTGGGCTTGTTGAATAATACATGCTACCATGACAGTTAATGGCAGTAGAGTAGGATCCTTCAAAATATTGAATCCTGGCTGTCACCACCTTTCCATTTCTCCAGCTCCTTTAAAAAGTACTTAGGAAAGCTCGGTGTGTTGCACATGAAATAAGCAAATCAATAAGGCAACAACAAAGAATGGAGACTTTGTGAATGGAAGTCCTTCGTTCTTAGAAGAATGGGAATTGAACTTCCACTCCACTCTGAAGATGTCCCCACAATTACTGAGCTCATTGGAGAAGGTAAATCCTCGAATAGAGGTTCAGAACAGGTGTGTTCAGAAATCTGGGGGATGTGGGAGCGGGAAAGCAAAGTCTAAAATTACATTAAGGATGGGAAGCTTATACGTCAAGGCCAACATCACTGGGATGGTTCCATATTCATAATTACAGGATACAGAAAAATGATGGCTACATATAAGATAAGAAGAGCTCATTCCCAGTTCATGGAAAGCGTCCAGAGAGATGCAAATCCTCATTGATATGAAGCACAACTGCCTGAAATTTAATCATAGCCCTTCCTCACCTTCTTGTTATTTTTGCTACAATGACCAGGAATTGTACTCACACCTAGCTGTGGTGCTTGTACATTTAATTAAAAATTTTTTTTTACTTTTTGAGCCACACCTGGCAGTGCTCAGCACTCACTTCTGGCAGGGCTCAGAGGACTGTCTGGAATTGCATGGGATTGAACCCCTCCCTATCTACCTTCACTATTACTCTGGGAGTCACAAATCAGGTTGTGGTGCTTGACTACTCAGCCAAGGTACTCTCCAGGGGTTTGTTCTTTAGTTATGGTGCTAGTGGGGCTCATAATAAGACCTCTTTTAGTTATAGTGCTCATACATACCTTGCTATAGCACAGCAAGTACCTTCTTGTAGTGCCAGAAATCATGGCTAGCAGAGCTATAACAATTGGTGCCATGCTTGAGTTTGACACATGTGGTGGTAACTCAGGATTGACCCTGAGACCATTGCTTATAGTTTATAAACCCAAAGCCACTGATTTATATCTAGGATCCTCCAGATTTCCCTTACTTGAATAAGCGACCCTTTGGAATGTCCCATTACATTTGGCATTTCATATTTCTTTTCTTTAGCATAATCATGAAGGGCTAGTGGGTATGGCACATGCCTTGCATGCCCCTGACTTAGGTTCTATTCCCAGCATTGCAGAAGGTCTCTGAGCACTATCAGGAGTGATCCTGGTGCACAGAGCCAGGAGTAAGCCCTGAGCTCAGAGCTGGGAGTAAATTCTGAGTGCAGCTGAGTGTGGCCCAAAACTCAGAAACAACAAATAACAAATAATGTGGGTTTCTTTTTTGGCAAACGGTTATTAGCCAGCAATAACAGTGAAAAAGAATTGTGTATTGGAAAGAATTCCATACTTAAGAAAGTGTATAAGTCATTAATGCCAGAAGATTGTGGTTTTTGTTTGTTTGTTTTGAGGCCATACCCATAATGCTCAGGGATTACTCAGGGCTCTGTACTCAGAAATTGCTCTTCACAGGCTCAGGGTGCTATATAGAATGTTGGGGAGTGAACCTCGATTCTTCCTAGGTCATCCATGTGGAAGACATATATCCTACCATTGTGCTGTGCTATCAGTCTGGCCCCATCAGTGGTTTGTTAATACTGATATTTTTCTTATGGCTTTTTTTTTTTTTTTTTTTTTTTTTGCGGGGGTCACACCTGGTGACACTCAGGGCTTATTCCTGGCTCTGCACTCAGAAATCTCTCCTAACAGTCTTGAGGGTCTATATGGGATGACAGGGATCAAACCCTGGTCAGTCCCGGGTTGGTCATGTACAAGGCAAATGCCCTACAACTGTGCTGTCAGTCCAGCCCCATCAGCAGATTGGTAATGTCAGTATTCTAATGGCATATGTTTCCTGCCACATCCGCAGACTTGACTAGGCTGAGTCCCGGAAGTCATCCCTTTTGGAAAATGCAATTTGTTCATTTATAAAATAAACATTCAGCAAGCGCCTCCAGTATGTAAAGAACGGTGCTTGATTTTGCAAGATGAGTGAGACAAGGTCTCTGCCCTCAAGGATTCTACAAGGGGAAAAATGAGCAGAGGCCTTGGGTAGCTGCAGAACAGTGCCGTGTTATGTAATGTGGCAGGAGCACAGAGCAAACAGAATGCTCTGAGAACTTGTCACATCCTGTCAAGGTGAGTCACCTGCCTGGAAAGGGTTGGGGCAGAGCTCGTTGAGCATCCAAGGGTGTGGCTAGGGTGCTGCAGAATCCCAGCACAATTCTCTTCCAGGCAAACTGTCTCCACTCTTTGCAAAATGCATAGGCTCCCTTAGTCTCTGTACACCATCTGCAGAAACCAGTAGATGATTCTGGAAGGATCCATAGCTAAGCGGTTGGTATTTGGTTACATATATCAGATTCCTCTCCTTTCTGGGTTCAAATGCTAGGGTTGTATTTCCTGACCTTCAGGTTTGATTTTTTTTTTTTTTGATGGCTAAAAGAAAATTATGGCTGGAGGGAACACCCCCCCCCCTTATGGACCACAAGCCTTACTGGTCAAAAGAAGATTGCAGAACTCTCTTTGACCCTCTAGCATAGAGATAGGGAACATTTGAGATGGCGCTGGCTCTTCTGCATGGGTCATTGAGAGACATTAATGAGTTGAGGTCCCTTGCCAACTGGGGATGAACATTTAGTGTGGTGAGACACATATCATTAGCCTTTAAGCCCTGGGTGTTTGGGTGTTTGGGAGTTTTTACTGAGGCATTTTGTAACTACTGTTGACTGGTGTAGGAGCTGTGGTCTGACAGGTGGAGAGAAAAAAAAAACCCTTTTCTTACTCATGATGGCTCTTACAGGGATATTGATGATATAATTGGATGGGGTCATTAGAGTTCTGATACACTTAGTAGCCTAGGTTTGAATTCAACTACTTATTTTTTAAGTTAGAATTTTATTTTGGCACTTAAAATATATATCTACATTTTTGTCAGTGAAGAGACAGACTCTGTATAATATGTTGATTAAAACATTTTACTATTATTTCTTTCAAAATTTTACACGTCATTTGTATATCACTCCAGATACTCAGCATATCTTATTCTTTTTTTTTTTTCTTTTTTGGTTTTTGGGCCACACCCATTTGGCGCTCAGGGGTTACTCCTGGCTATGCGCTCAGAAATCGCTCCTGGCTTGGGGGGACCATATGGGACGCCGGGGGATCGCTAGCGCTTGCAAGGCAGACACTTTACCTCTAGCGCCACCTTCCTGGCCCCAGCATATCTTATTCTTATTGTTAATCTCCATTAGGATTGGTTTTTGCAGCAAGAGACCCACTGATGATTTTTTCCAATATTCACATTAAGAAATTTTTGAGATGTAGGACTCTGAAAGGTATGACAACCTTCCTACAACTTCCAGAAATTGTAACTCTTGTCCTTTCTTCCTGAACCTCTATAAATACAATTATAATTTAGGTTTTCCTATCACAGGTTCCAGAGAAAATTTTTGTTTTTAGGTAAGCTCATATTTTTCTACCAGCCAGCACATCAATTATGATATTGAAGGGGAAGTTAATATATAGGGTATGCGACTATAACACAAAAACTAAAACTTCTAACAAAAGATGCTTCATGCTTTGGCCATAAGAGGAACAACTCACTTCTGAATATTGGAAACGACGTTTTTTTTGTTTTTTTTACTTCTTCAACTAGCTCTTCTCTTCTTGAAATCTATCAAGAGCTTTGTTTCCCGATGCTTAATGGTTTCTGTTTTGCAACCATATTTTATTTGCTACCACACCCCAAACTCCTGGCTGTTGTTTATCATTTACTGTAGTCTTTCAGGTGGTACCTCATCACTGGTGCAGAGGAACACTAAGTAAATCATGCCTGCCTTTTATTTAGTACTTGATTAAACTTCTCAGAGAATTCAAACAACTTTGCAAGGCTCGTATTTTACTCTGCTTGCAGAAAGCAAGGCCCACCTGGCCTGCTTCCTGTTTTAATCTCCCTTCTGAGAGAGCAGATGGGAGTCAGCAAACCATGTGGCCCATGGCCTACAAAACAAGCCCTTGGGGACTTGTGGTACTTACTAGGTGGGTCTTGACTTCACAGAGAACCCCGAGGGAGTCATGAATCTGCTTGTTAACCTTGGTCAATCTATTCCTTCCCAGGCTCTTAATTTCTAGGTTATCCAAGGAAGAGGCGGGACCACATTAATTGACTGTTGCAAAAACATTGATTGGATTCATCCTTTTTACGAAGGCTCTTTCTTATGGTACTTAAAGTGAGCATATGGGCTCAGTTCCTCACTCATGTGATCTGATGACAAGTAGAGATAGGCAGGTAAAACCCAAGTTACTGTGAATTGAGTCAGACAATGTTAGTGTTCACTGTTAGAATTCAATAGCAGATATCATGCTACTAATGGATTTAATCTTCAGTTAAGCAAGTGAATCTAAAGCAGAAAACTGGCCATATTTTATAAATGGTGTTGAGTAGCAAAATCATCTTCTTTTCCTTTATAGCACTGAATGGCTAGAAAATAATGAGACACAAGAGAGAATAGTAAGATAAATTTTCGATTTCTTGTATTTGGAAGCCCATGCAGCTTGAACATGGTCATCTGGTCACTCCAGGAAGGTAATAGGACTTTTAGAAAAGGGATAATAGAAATTGAGAAGAAAAGGCCTAGTAAAATGATTTCTGGAAAATAATTTTATTTTGGTGCTTGTGGATCACTTTGAAAGTACTCAGGGAACATATGGGATACCAGGACAGAACCTAGATGGGCAGCTAACAAGATCAGTACTCTACCCACTTTCCAGTCCAAATTGTAAATTGAAAAAGAAAGAATTTGCCAGCATTATCTGCAGTTGCATAGAGAACAGACTTTGCAAGCCTGAACTTGTGGTTATCAGCTGGTTTCTCATCTCCAGGACCACCACAAAGAGGATTTATTTTCTGTTTTTTTTTATTTATTTTTTATTATATATATTGGGTTTCAGTCATGTAAAGAACACCACCCATCACCAGTGCAACATTCCCATCACCAATGTCCCAAGTCTCCCTTCTCCCCACCCGACCCCCGCCTGTACTCTAGACAGGCTCTCCATTTTCCTCATACATTCTCGTTATTAGGACAGTTCAAAATGTAGTTATTTCCCTAACTAAACTCATCACTCTTTGTGGTGAGCTTCCTGAGGTGAGCTGGAACTTCCAGCTCTTTTCTCTTTTGTGTCTGAAAATTATTATTACAAGGATGTCTTTCATTTTTCTTAAAACCCATAGATGAGTGAGACCATTCTGCGTTTTTCTCTCTCTCTCTGACTTATTTCACTCAGCATAATAGATTCCGTTGTATAGGAAAATTTCATGACTTCATCTCTCCTGACAGCTGCATAATATTCCATTGTGTATATGTACCACAATTTCTTTAGCCATTTGTCTGTTGAAGGGCATCTTGGTTGTTTCCAGAGTCTTGCTATGGTAAATAGAGCTGCAATGAATATAGGTGTAAGGAAGGGGTTTTTGTATTGTATTTTTGTGTTCCTAGGGTATATTCCTAGGAGTGGTATAGCTGGATCGTATGGGAGCTCGATTTCCAGTTTTTGGAGGAATCTCCATATCGCTTTCCATAAAGGTTGAACTAGACGGCATTCCCACCAGCAGTGGATAAGAGTTCCTTTCTCTCCACATCCCCGCCAACACTGTTTATTCTCATTCTTTGTGATGTGTGCCATTCTCTGGGGTGTGAGGTGGTATCTCATCGTTGTTTTGATTTGCATCTCCCTGATGATTAGTGATGTGGAACATTTTTTCATGTGTCTTTTGGCCATGTGTATTTCTTTTTTGTCAAAGTGTCTGTTCATTTCTTCTCCCCATTTTTTGATGGGGTTAGATGTTTTTTTCTTGTAAAGTTCTGTCAGTGCCTTGTATATTTTGTAGATTAGCCCCTTATCTGATGGGTATTGGGTGAATAGTTTCTCCCACTCAGTGGGTGGCTCTTGTATTCTGGGCACTATTTCCTTTGAGGTGCAGAAGCTTCTCAGCTTAATATATTCCCATCTGTTAATCTCTGCTTTCACTTGCTTGGAGAGTGCAGTTTCCTCCTTGAAGATGCCTGTAATGTCCTGGAATGTTTTGCCTATGTGCTGTTCTATATATCTTATGGTTTTGGGGCTGATATCGAGGTCTTTGAGATAGCTAACAGCAGGGGAAGGTAGGGGCAATCATGAATCTGTTCTTCAATTCAAAATAATCAGCATCCTTCTTGGGCACATCCATGCCCCTCAAATTCTTGCTTACTACAGTGGAAAACCTAAGAATCTCTACCAAAGCAGGTGCAGGCACAACCTTACCACTTCTCTAGTGAATTGGGGGGAAAGTCCATTCTGACTCTAAGTGAGATAGCAGCCTTTCTGTTACACTTCTCCTTGCCCTGACCCCCAATCCTGTTAACAGACTGCCATCTGTAGCTCTGTTCCCATTATCCCCTTCTCTATGTGCTTACATTCTACCCATGCCCCCAGTTCCGCCACTCCGTGCTACTCTTGGCACTCAACTGTGAGCAGGAATTGGCACCGTCTAATGCCTTTTATTGCCTGTGCTGCATGTACCATGTTTCCATTCTACGAGGGAGGACTATGGGTCTGCCTAATAGAGCTGCTCATTGAAGCTACTCACCCAAGATGTTTGTCCCTCTTTCTCCATGAGCAGATTGTGTTATCTTGATGCTATTATTTCTCCTGCTCTTGGGTTTACTTATAGAATGGACGCTAATGAGGTCAATTCTGCAGGACTGTTGAGAGATTGAAATCAGATAATGTATGGCAAGGCCTCATTGTGTTGTTCCTTCTATAAGCTGTCCCCTTCTCCTCAGATTCCTCAGACTTGGACAAAGAGGTGATTAGCGGTGATTGATGAGTATATGTGCTCCTGAACCTTTCATCAGTCAGGGTCCTGGCAGGGAACACGCAACTCCCTCCAGAACATGACCTCAGAGATTTGTAATATCAGAGTCAGATGCAATGTGTGACAGGGATTAAGGAACCTCCCCAGGGGTCGGGAGATATACAGGCTGCTATCTGGAACAATTTGGTCTCTTTCATTCTTAAATATGGTTTAAATGTTGAGATTGAGGATGGCACATTTGCATGCTCAAGTTATACGCACACAGATATATTCATACACATATGCACAACACCTCATAAAGTGGGTGTGGCAAGGTTGATGATTCACTTCATTGACATTATTGGGAGTTTTCTGCTCTGCAGGTTTTGTTTGGTTTGAATGTCCAGCCAGTCAAAAACAGAGGGGCATTCAGTCTTTCTTATCCATTTCCTCAGATATGGGGAAAAGAGGGAAGAGGAGGAGGAGAATCTTCAAAGCTGCTTAGCTTCAAAAAAGCAGGATCGGGAATTTTTATTTCATGGAGAAAAGCTCTTGCACTAACCCCCAAAGAATTTAAAAGAGGAAACAGCAATGCCTCCTTGAAGGAACATTACAACCATGGGGGGACCCTTAATTTCTACTAATACCCAGAACAGCAGGGAGGGACAATATTACATGACCTGACCCATTTTTTTCCTGCCCACTCTACCTCTTCTGAGCAGGACTATATGGACACAGTGACCTGGGGTTCTATGGGAACCTGGTCATCTGGGTTTTGGTGGTCAATCATCCTCCTGGGTTAGAAGATGCCACTCTCCGTGGTTTAGGAGGATGGAAAGAAAGAACCAGCACAAGAGGTTCAAACAGAAACCAGTGAGATTGGTAGTCCTTCCTCTGTTCTCTGTATGCACTTGCCATCTTCCAGATGTCGCATAAATTTTTATTTCTTTGGTTAATCCTAGGACGTAGGATACCTGAGACTTGTGCCTTATCATGAGCTAAGTTCTTGGCATGTAGTAACATTTCTAATCCTCCAAGTGACCTTAAAAGGAGGTAAATTTTATACAGATAAAAGACTCGGGGCTTAAAAAGATGAGGAGGGGTTTTAAGGGTGAGAATTGGAAGATGAGTCAGTGGCCAAAGTGCCTAACTGGAAAGCATGTGGTCATGAGTTCAATTTCTGGGGCCACTTCAAGTATACAGCTGGATCCTGGTATCTTGGCTTTTTGTTCCTGGCAGCTTTGCTATATGAGTTGCCTAAGACAGCACTGTATTTCCAACCACACAAAATCACCAAATCCAATTATGTTTTGATGCAAATACTGCAACAGGAAGGTGTGGTCCGTGGAAAGCACCCGTGTAAGCCCTGCAAGAGAGTACCACAACTAAATGTATGAACATTTACATCAAGTATGGCTGCAGCCTCATGATTGTATCATTATGGAGAAAAGGAAAAGAGGGAAAACAAGCCAACAATATCAGTGGTGCTAAGATAGACAACTGGTCACCAGGGCTGAGATCACCTATGTGATATATTTTGCATCAGGTAAGGGAAAGTCTGACACCTGTCCTTGCCTGAATGACTTAGAATATGCAGGCATGTCAGCTCAGTGTATGTCCTGGACTTGCAGTGCCATTTTTACCTCTGTACCCTTACCCGCATCAGAGATTGAGTCTTGACAAGTGCAATCGTTTGATGAAAGGTCCCACAAGTTCTAGTAGAATGGAGACAGAGTTTATGGCATAAGGGAGGTACGCTAACTCCACCAGTCCCCAGATCAAGGGGCCTCCCTGGATTCATGTGGCCATGAATTCATGCCTGCCTATCGCTAATCCTTTGGGGGCATAAATAAGAAACAAAGGCCTCTTTGAGGACTCCTGAGGGCACTCACCCATGTTAATCCACAACTTGGAATTTAGTTTCCAGGGGAAATGATAAACTAGAGATTTGAGAATTGCCTTTTGGTAAAGGTGAAAGATGTAGGTTATCTGGATAGAAACCAGACTATGGAGAGTTGCTGTGGTGTGAGGGTGGGGTAGGGTGGGATAATATTTAAAGTAAGATGATGTGTTTGAAAACTGAATGGAGTTTTGTGTGTCAATGTTTTAAAGATTTCTTACATGTAAAAGTGAACGAAGACACCAGGTGAGCCCCTCTTTTCTCCTGGCCTTCCTTGTGTTATCTCAGAGGGAAACAGCTTCTTTTGTTTTCACAAATGCTCAGTTTTCTGTGACTTATCCTCTTTCTTGCTTTTTCTTTTTAAATGTCTCCATATCCCTCTAGCCTGATAAGGTCCATTTTCCTTGGGTAGAGTTTCAGAGCCAAATCCCTGATGGAGATCATAGGTATAGTGGCCCCCATTTATCTCCTCGCACTCCCTCCCCCCCAGGATTGAGGATTTATTTCTGGTGTCAGGCTGGGGCAAGATTTAGAATAAATCAGGGATTTAAGTCCTGAGGATATGAGAAATAAATAATGTCACCCAGTGCCCATGAAGGGCCATGATGTTGAAGGGGAAAAGAAAAAGGTTAAATCTATGGGAAATAAAGAACAAAGCTCGAAATTTGCAGCATCATTCTGTATCACCAACTACTCAGACATTTAGCACTTTCTTCTTTGAATAATGGGGAAAGTGCGTCAGCAGAGAAAAGGGTTTATCCATGGTTACACAATTAAAACAAGGGTTAAGGTAGGTTGGTTGCTGGGATTTGGATCATTACACCCTCTTAGAAGTGGAGAGGAACTTTATTCTGGTTGCCTCTTTACCTCACTCATCCCTTTGCTGGCTTGTTCAGCTCTGTCATTAGATTAACTACTCCACAAGGAGCCTTTTTTTTTTTTAAGTTTAGTACTTTAATCCATCTTCAAAAAAAGACCCAAAACTGAATGGCAAGGGTCATATCCCAAAGGACATGAACCCTGCCCAAGGTCATAAGGATGATTATATAGAGAAGGGACATAGGGAGCTTCCAGCTTTCTGATGATCCTTAAAATGATTGGCTATTGTCTAGGGATACCTCCCTACTGCTACCTTTTCCTTCCCTGGAATGTCCAGGTGGCTTGGGGCTGGGCCTATAGAAATTGGCTTGTGGAGACCTAGCATGTGACCTTCACCAAGTGGTTCTAATAAAATGGTGTCTCTCCCTGCTCAGAACCTGAGAAGAAGCCTGCTCTGTGGTCTTTACAAAATGGTGACCCTCCTTATTCAGAACCCAGGTTCCACCCAAGAGTCCCTCCTCTTCTTATGGACCTGAGTCAAATCTTTGACTCTCTTTGATGTTCCTCATCCTTGTGCCCTACTTATGGGCACATACTGGGACCTTAGCACAAACATCTTTTTTTTTTTACTTTATATCAATTTTATTTTAATTTTTTTAAATTTTCCCCAAGTAACATTTCTTTATTTTATTTTAATAATATTTTATTTAAATACCTTGGTTACAAACATGATTGGGGTTGGGTTTCAGTCATATAAGAGGACACCTCCCATCACCAGTGCAATATTCCCACCACCAATGTCCCAAATCTTCCTCCTCCCCACCCCACCTCCACCTGTACTCTAGAAAGGCTTTCTATTTCCCTCATACATTCTTATTGTTAGAATAGTTCATAATGTAGTTATTTCTCTAACTAAACTCATCACTCTTTGTGGTGAGGTTCATGAGGTGGGCTGTAATGTCTATCCCTCCTCTCTTTTGTCTCTGAAAATTATTGCAAGAATGTCTTTCATTTTTCTTAAAACCCATAGATGAGTGAGACCGTTCTGCCTCTTTCTCTCTCTCTCTCCTAATTGGGGAGTTTTCCAGGGTAGTTGAACCATTGTTCATATCAGGTGGCAGAATCTTTCCTTTCCTGCTCCTGTAAACTAACCTTCACTTGCAGCAGTGTCCATGAGGAGTCTTTGTAACTCCAGCAAATGTTTCTCTCTTTTTTTTGTTTATTTGTTTTGGGGCTGCATCCATTGGTACTCAGGGATTACTCCTGGCTCTGTGCTCAGAAATTACTCTTTGGCAGTCTGAGGGACCATATGGGATGCTGAGAATCGAACGTGGGTCCATTCAGGGTTGGCTGCGTGCAAGGCAAACACCCTATTGCTGTGCTGTCACTTCATCCCCCCCCCCCCCATTTTTTTTCTTATATAGAAAATGTTCTTACTTATCTGGGAAGGATAAGAAAAAACATTCTTCTTTTCCTGTACCTCCTCTAAGACTTTCTTTGCTGGGTTAGACACCTGCTACCATTATGCCTTTATTCCTTAGGTTCTTTCCTGATTTCCACATTGCCCTTCATTTTCATTCTTAAGCTTTATTGCCTGTCTTACCCACCAGACCATAATCTAAGTGAGAGGAGGGACATGGCCTTCCTGCATACTTATTTTTTTTCTTTCGGTTTGGTTCAGTAACTATACTTCTCACTGAGCCAAAAATTCTCCAAAAAGAGCTGACACAGAAAGGAAGAGACTGAGGATCTGAGTAGAACCTAAAAGTCTCTCACACTGGTTGGCTGTGCACATGCTTTAGGTCCCAGAGTCAGCAAGGACTGATTTTTGTTATTTCACTTTTAGCAATCAAAGTCATTTGTTTGGTGTCCTGCTGTCTTATTTTCTGGTTAATTCCTTCTGAACAATATTGCTGTTATTTTTCTTTACCAGGTTATTTTTCTTAGCTGCTGCTTCATGTTGTTGTTTTTTTTTTTTTTTTTAATTTAGTTTTGCATCATACGTGGCTGTTCTCAAGGTTTACTCATGGCTCTATGCTCAGGATTCACTCCTAGCAGCGCATTGGGGAGCCCAAGTCGGCAACTGTATGGAAGGCAAACTCCATGTCTACTAATTCTCTCTCTGGCTACACTTGATTTTTTATTTTACATAAAACAAAATCAGTCTATTTGTGGTATTTTTTCATTTAACTTTTAGAACTTTAGAGCAGCACAGACTGTCAGTGTTGTCACTAATGCAGGTTGGTATCAAGATAGAATGACTAGACAGTTTGGTCTAAACCCCAGACTTTGCTGATTTTCCTTACTTCCCAAAATTTAGATCTAAAGTCATGTATTCTTCAAACTGATATTGTTGCTAGGCAGCCACACTGCTGTACTAGTAGAAGTCCCTGTTACATATCCATCCCGCAGTTTTACAAAAACCAATCACATGCAGACACTGGGTACCACATTAATGATTGATGTAAAAACTTCTACTTCAGACTGAGAGGTTTAAAGAAGAGTGTGAGTCAACAAAATTAAGGCATAAAGGCCATCCTTCATATGGCATTTTAATGACACTCTTCTTTTTTTTCTTTTTTTTATTCTCACTCCACAACAGGAAGGAAGGAAGGAAGGAAGGAAGGAAGGAAGGAAGGAAGGAAGGAAGGAGGAAGGAAGGAAGGAGGGAGGGAGGGAGGGAGGGAGGGAGGGAGGGAAGGAGGGAAGGAGGAGAGGAGGGAAGGGAGGGAGGGAGGGAAGGAAGGAAGGAAGGAGGAGAGGAGGGAAGGGAGGGAGGGAGGGAAGGAAGGAGACGGAGGGAGGTAGGTAGGGAGGGAAGGAAGGAAAAAAGGAAGGAAGGGAGGAAGGAAGGAAGGAAGGAAGGAAGGAAGGAAGGAAGGAAGGAAGGAAGGAAGGAAGGAGGGAAGGAAGGAAGGAAGGAAGGAAGGAAGGAAGGAGGAAGGAGGAAGGAGGAAGGAAGGAATTGGAAAAGGAATGACACTCTTCTTGATTTGAAACTTAGGTGGGAACATGCAAGCTGCTTTTAGATATTTTTTCATTCAGAATTGATTGACTAAATTCTCATCAATAGTTCTTTTTTAAGAAAAGAGTTTTTTGTCTTTTTTCTGTGAATAAAACCGAATCTTGCATTTGTTGCTTTTCTTATCACAACTCATATTCTTGTTGGAATGAAAATTATGTCTTGCATTTTTATTCCCTATCACTGAGTGCAATCTCTCTTTTTCCTTCTTGTTTTAATCCTCAAAACAACACATAAAGATTCTAGCATATTTTTTATTATTTTATATGTGGGTACCTGAGTCTCAAAGGTGTGAAGGGATTTTGCTAATCAACAGCATTTGGAGAAGAGTAGAAATGCATGGAAGACCAAGGAGTTCAGTTGCAAGATTGATCTTCTTATATTATCTAATGTTCCCTAGTTTAACTTGTGCTTTAGCTTAAAAAAGAAGAAAAAAAACCAACAAACAATAACAACACACACACACATCAACTAAGGACAGACCAGAGAGATAGTACAAGAATTCAGGTATTCACTTTGCATGTGGCTGATCCTGATTTGGTCCTCAATCACATATGTTCCTCTGATCTTGGTTTGATGCCTAACTACATCTCATCTGTTCCCCTGAGCTACAATGCACCACCAAGAGGGACCCATCCAGTAGTTATGTTTGTTGAAACCTAACTGAATCACCCTTATCCCCTTTCATAGTTGATGAAGAATGAAAGAATGATATGACTGGAACATGGTCATAGGAGGCAAGTTGGACCTGGTGTTTTTTGGAGAAAGGTGGGATTTTCATGAAAGCAAGCTTTGGAGGATTGAGTAAAACTTCAACTGAAGGATATGGAGAGGCATGTTACCACGGGAAAAGAGATTTTTTTGAAGAGCTTGGGAGGTGGATAGGGAGAAGGCAATTGAAGTGTTAGATGCAATTGGAGGAGATTACATTTCTGCAGCAATCCCTTGAGCTTTCTTCATTTCCCTGTTCTCCAGACAACTAGAGAACAGATGTGGAGAAACTCACTTTCAGGCTCTGTCTGCTGTAAATTACAGGATAATTTCTGTACGCCATATTAGTGCCGCAAGAGGCTGGTGGTCTGCAAGTGTGTGATTAAAAGTGGTGCCCTGGGTGATGTAAAGACAATTGCCCCTTTTTAGTATAGATCCTTTTCACATTCAAATGATTGGAAAGGAAATGAGATTTTTCATTCAACTCTCATGCCCAGAAGCAGAGTTGGCAACCCCAGGACTGAGATACTTCTGAAATGACAACTCATGCTTAGGATGGAGCCACACCTCATCCCAGTGTTGTCCCCAAGACATGAATTTGCACTCTCCTTTTTTTGGGGGGATAGGGCACACCCAGTGATGTTCAGGGGTTACTCCTGGCTATGTGCTCAGAAATCTCTCCTGGCTGGGGGACCATATGGGTTGCCAGAGATTAAACTAAGGTTCGTCCTGGGTCAGCCGCATGCAAGGCAAACACCCTACTGCTGGGCTATCGCTCCAGCCCCATCTGCTTTTGAATTGCTTTGTAGCTGTATGAGTACTACTCTGTTTATGCAACTAGGCTTCTGTATTTATATCATAGACAGTCTCATCTCTCTTTCAAACTCTTTGTAATCATACTATCAGTACAGAAACTATATGCAAATCCCACCTTTTGCATGAACTAGAAGTCTTCTAAAACACAAATTTGATAAATCTTCATGGGAATATTGATTTTTACTATAAGGGAATCTGTGCTAGGTCCATATGTTCAGTATGAAAAAATCTTGCATTTCCTTATATTTTCCATATACTAATAATATTGCTATTTTTAAAGTGTAAACTAAGATTCAGGAGGGGAGTGGCTTGCCCATCTCACAAACTTTTATGGCCAGATTGATTACAACTGATGTCCTCTTACTACCATTTGAATGTGCTATCTACCCTTTTAGAGGTGAGATACCCAGGCTCCCTAATGAATCTCATTAAATAAAATCCTTGAAACAATTCCCGGAAATCCACATTTGTGTATTTTCACTCTTAAAAAGCAAAACTGAAGACACTAGCTCAATAGGCAGGATCTGGGACAAGCATAAAAGACCTGCTTAACCAGAGATTAGATATTGATTCCAATCTCCAGGTTACCATTAGGTTCCAAGAATATAATAAGTGTGATTCTTGAGATGGAGAAAAATGATAAAGCTGAAATTAACTTTAGGTCAACATTTTGTGTTTGGCATAATCAAGAGGGGAGAAGAAAAACATGTAGACCCAGAAATCTATTTCTAATTCTCTTGGAAACACCCAATACTGTTGCTTTGCCCAAAACAGTGCCATGTAGGAGTTTAACAGAACAGAACTGAAAACACTTATTCCAATTCCACTAATCCTTGATAATTATTTTGGATCTACAATTACTGATGGATAGTTACATTGCAGCAGAATTCACCTATCAAACAATATATGGTCTTGGAGAATATCAGTATGTTTTCATTAATGGGGTAAAGCTCTTTAAAAATTTAAAATTATAGCTTTCTTAAAATTATTTAATAATTTTCAGGGACCCCGGCTGGCCGGCTGGAGGAGTGAGTGAGGGAATTTCTGTCTCTTAGCGCCGGTGTCTGGGTCGGACCCTTTGGCGGGCCGGCTAGAGGAGTGAGTGAGGGAATTTCTGTCTCTTTGCGCGCGGCATTTGGGACGGACCCTTCCCCAAGGAACCCCTGCGTGCCAGCCAGAGAGGGTTGAGTGACTCCCTTCCCCCAGGTGGGTGACTAGAAAGTCAAGTTGAGCGACCCGAACAGACGGGAGAGATAGGGCCAGCCATCTGGACTCGCAGGGGAACTAGAGCAGTCCACCTCCCTGGACCCTGGAGTGGACCAGGGACTCCCCAAGGGTGAGGACAGAGCCTGAAGGGTTGAACTGAGGGAACCCTTCAAGGGAGGCGTGGAGGGGGTGGAGCTCCATTGACTCCCAGAGAAAGGAGGGGGGACTGAGAGCTAGGCTCAACAGCGCCAGTAACCATTGTGGCCAGGAGTGGAACTGCACCACTGACAGAAATAAGGAGCAGAAAGGGACAAGACCCACAGCAGGAAGGCTGCACTCTAGGTAGCAAAGGGGAGGAGAAAGGGCTAGGCCCAACAAACTCACCCAACAGGCCCCTCTAGAAACACCTTCAGGAAGGGGACCAAAGCAGGCCAAAATTAGAAGCCACAGCACTCCAAAATACACCATTAAATACAAAGAACAATGCGTAAAGCAAGGAAATCGCTAATAACTGGAGACACCATGACAAACCCTATCAAATTTCCAAGTCCACCAAAGCGCACAGATCCACGGGAAGAAGACCTAAAAGCAGTCATGAGGAAGGAAATGCAAAAATTACTAAAAGAATTAAAAGAAACCCTAACAACCGAATATAAAAAATCCATGGACGAACGAATCAGCCAAATTAAAGAAGAAATGTCAAAGAACATGAGAGAGTCCATACAAAAAGAAGTGAAGGAATTAAAAGACAAGGTAACAAGCCTTACGAGCAGAAACACAGAGTTGGAGAAGCACATAGAAGAACTCGAAGGAAAACTGCAATCAAAAAATGATCAAGAAACCAACAAAGAAATAAAAGGCAAAGCACTGGAAGGAAAAATCCAATATCTAATCAACAAGGACAAAAGAAACAATCTAAGAATTGTGGGTATACCAGAAGGGGAGGAAATAGGGAAGGGGGTAGAACAGGTAGTCGGGGAGATAATAACAGAGAACTTTCCCACCCTCTGGAAAGACAATTCAGGACAAATCCAAGAAGTCAAGAGAGTCCCTAATAAAGTAGACCCCAATAAACCCACACCAAGACACATAATAATCCAAATGGCAAAAAACAAAGAGAAAGAGGAACTCCTGAAAGCAATAAGGGAGAAAACAAACCTCAAGTACAAAGGAAAGGACATAAGAATCAAACCAGATCTCCCATTTGAAATAATTCAAGCAAGAAGACAGTGGAATGACATATTTAAACGACTGAATGAAAGAAATTTCCAACCCAGGGTCCAATACCCAGCAAAACTATCATTCATATGGGAGAGCAGACTAAAAACATTCTCAAACATGAATGAACTTGAACTATTTGTGCAAACTAAGCCGATCCTAAGCGACTTACTCAGAGAAGAATTACACAATCCAGACCCCCGATTGTAACAACAACCACTCCACACAATACAACTGCACAACAGTCCTCTCTATCAATAATTTCCCTAAATGTAAACGGACTAAACTCTCCAATTAAAAGACACATAGTAGAGAACTGGGTTAGGAAAAATAAACCGGACTTCTGCTGTCTGCAAGAAACACACCTACAGCTACAGGATAAGCACAGGCTTAGAATAAAAGGATGGAAAGTAATTATTCAGGCCAATGGAAAACAAAAAAGAGCAGGGACAGCCATTCTTATATCAGACCAAATTGTATTCAACCTCAAGAAAGTGATCAGAGACAAAATGGGTCACTACTTACTGGTCAGGGGAACATTAGATCAAGAAACACTAACCCTGGTCAATATCTATGCACCTAATGTAGAGTCACCAAAATATGTGAGGCAACTACTGGCAAACCTGGAGAAACACATGAAGGGAATTGTGATAATAGTAGGGGACCTCAATACTCCACTATCACCACTGGACAGATCCTCCAAGCAGAAAAATAGCAAAGAAATAAGAGCTCTAAATGAAAAATTAGAAGATTTAGGGCTAACAGACTTATATAGAGCCCTCCATCCCCAGAAAGCAGAATACACATTCTTCTCAAACCCACATGGAACCTTCTCCAGAATAGACCATGTCTTAGGATACAAAGCCAACCTATGTAAGATCACAAAGGTAAGGATCATTAGAAGTACCATTTCAGATCACTATGCAACAGAGCTTAAAATTGATGTCAAGAAGAAGCAATGGAGGAAAACTAATACCTGGAGACTAAACAACATGCTGCTTAACAACAGCTGGATCAAAGAACAACTCAAGGAAGAAATAAAAAGATTCCTTGAGACAAATGACAATGAAGAGACAACATGTCAAAATCTATGGGACACAGCAAAAGCAGTAATTAGGGGGAAACTCATAGCAATACAGGCCTATGTCAAGAAACAGGAAAACAACAAAACCAACAGTTTAAAAGATCACCTCAAAGAATTGGAACAACAGCAACAGAGAAATCCAACCACAAACAGAAGGCAAGAAATAATAAAAACCAGAGCAGAAATAAACAATATCGAAACTAAGAAAACAATACAAAAAATCAATGAGACCAGGAGTTGGTTTTTCGAAAAAATAAACAAGATAGACAAACCATTGGTGAGACTCACCAAAAAAAAGAGGGAAAACACCCAAATCACTAGGATCACAAATGAAAGGGGAGAGATTACAACAGAACCCCAAGAAATACAACATATCATGAGATCATATTATGAACAACTATACTCAAGTAGGCTAGAGAACCCAGTAGAAATCGACAGATTCTTGGACAAACACCCTCCTCCAAGACTGGAAAAGGAAGATCTAGAAAGTCTAAACAGACCAATCACTTCAGAGGAAATTGAAGAGGTAATTAAAAAACTCCCTAAGAACAAATGCCCAGGCCCAGATGGATTTACAGGTGAATTCTATCAAACATTTAAAGAAGACCTATTACCACTGTTCCAAAGGCTTTTCCAAACCATAGAAAAAACAGGAATCCTCCCCAACTCCTTTTATGAGGCTAATATCACACTCATTCCCAAAGAAGGCAAAGACACCACCAAAAAAGAAAACTACAGACCAATCTCACTAATGAACATAGATGCAAAGATACTCAACAAAATCCTAGCAAACCGAATCCAACACTTCATCAAAAAGATCATACATCACGACCAAGTGGGTTTCATACCAGGAATGCAAGGTTGGTTCAACATACGCAAATCAATAAACATGATACATCACATCAACAACATGAAAGACAAAAACCACATGATCATATCAATTGATGCCGAGAAGGCATTTGACAAAATCCAACATCCTTTCATGTTAAAGACACTCAGCAAAATAGGGTTAGAAGGAACCTTCCTCAAGATAGTTACAGCTATATATGAAAAGCCTACAGCCAATATTATACTTAATGGCGAGAAACTAGAAGCATTCCCACTAAGGTCAGGAACTAGGCAAGGCTGTCCACTCTCTCCACTCTTATTCAATATAACCTTAGAAGTGCTAGCAATAGCAATCCGACAAGAGAAGGGAATCAAAGGAATTCAAGTAGGGAAAGATGAACACAAGCTAGCTCTATTTGCTGACGATATGATGATATACATCAAAAACCCTAAAGAGTCCACAGTAAAACTCCTAGAAACAATCAACCAATACAGCAAAGTGGCTGGATACAAAGTCAATACACAAAAGACAGTAGCGTTTCTATATACAAACAATGAAGTTGAGGAGAGAGAGATTAAAAATACAATCCCATTTAAGATAGTATCAAAAAATATCAAGTATCTAGGAATAAACCTTACAAGAGAAGTGAAAGACCTTTACCAGGGAAACTTCAAAACACTTCAGAAAGAAATTGAAGAAGATCTAAAGAAATGGAAGAACATCCCATGCTCATGGATAGGTAGAATTAACATAGTCAAAATGACTATCTTACCCAAACTTCTATATAGATTTAATGCAATCCCTATCCAAATTCAGACACAATTCTTTAAAGAAATAGAACAATCAATCACAAAATTCATCTGGAACCACAAAAGATCCAGGATAGCCAAACACATACTGAAAAACAAGAAGCTGGGAGGCATCTCCTTACCTAACTTGAAACTATACTATAAAGCCATAGTAATTAAAACAGCATGGTACTGGAACAGAGACAGGAGCTCAGACCAGTGGATCAGAACAGAATTCCCAGACATAAACCCCCAGATATACAGCCAACTAATATTTGATAAAAGAGGCAAGAATCTGAAATGGAACAAAGAAAGCCTATTCAACAAATGGTGTTGGTACAACTGGAAAACCACATGTACGAAAGTGAAAATTGACCCATACCTCACTCCTTATACAAAAGTCAACTCAAAATGGATCAAAGACCTTGAAATCAGACCTGAATCTATAAAGTTTATCGAGAATAAAATAGGCAGAACACTCGAAGACCTATATATCAAAAAGGTCTTTGAGAACGGAGCACCAATGGCAAGAACGTTAGCATCAAATATAAACAAATGGGACTACATCAAACTAAAAAGCTTCTGCATGGCAAAAGAAACCCTACTTAATGCAAGAAGACAGCTAACAGAATGGGAAAAAATCTTTTCACTTGACATATCAGATAAAGGGCTGATATCTAGAACATACAAAGCACTCAGAAAGCTGAGCCCCTCAAAACCAAATAAAGCCATAGAAAAATGGGGAGATGAAATGAATAGACACTTCTCTGAGGAAGACAGAAGGATGGCCAACAAACACATGAATACATGCTCACCTTCACTCATCATCAGGGAGATCCAAATCAAGACAACAATGAGATACCACCTTACACCAGTGAGATTGGCTCACATCAAAAATAATGGAAACAACCTTTGTTGGCGAGGATGCGGTATGAAAGGAACTCTCATCCACTGCTGGTGGGAATGCCCCCTAGTCCAACATCTATGGAGAAAAGTCTGGAGAGTGCTCAAAGAACTCAGAATTGATCTGCCATTTGACCCAGCAATTGCTCTACTAGGCATATACCCACAAGATGGAAGGACATTCATTCCAAAATATATATGCACCCCACTATTTATTGCAGCACTCAGTATAATAGCCAAATCTTGGAACCAACCTCGATGTCCAACAACAGATGAATGGATCATTAAGATGTGGTACATATACACAATGGAATATTACATGGCAGTCAGAAACGATACAATCACAGACTTTGCAGCAACATGGATGGACCTAGATCATGTTATGTTAAACGAAGTAAGTCAGAAGACAAAAGATAAACACAGAATGGTAGCACTATTCTGAAACACCTAGAACACATATTTTATACACAACTAAATCCTATCAAATAACAGGGTAGAAACTCCGAACACTGTAATAGTCAGCATAGACGTGGGAGCAGTGTCCAAAATACATGAAAAAGGAACAACGCAAACTCTTGACTACACATTATACCACAAAGAAAACAGCAACAACAGAAACGGCAGCATAGAGAGAACAGGTATGTAATCAGACTTCTACAACAAAGGTCCACAATAATCCCTGAGAGTTCATATACAGGAACACAAGTATAGAACACCAAGGGAAATCACGGACTACAATGGCAACATACCATAACACTACCTTTTAATGCCTTTATCTTACTATACTTTAAATAACCTCTCAGCTTTTCTGCCCACAGGTGCCCTTGGATACAAAGGGCGGACAAACTAAGGTGGCAACTCGGGATACCACACGGGATACCATACCTTGCTTGCACTACGAGATGGCCACAAGAAAACTCTTTAACATACACTTTATCTTTAGGTAATACCTTCATTTAGGAATTGAAGCACGTGACCAGTCAGACCACTGAAGCAGTACCTGAGACGTACAGACTTAAACTACAGGCTCTATTCTTCGAACACATTCAATCAAACCAGCATTCCCTTGCTATTCTCTCCCCTCTCCTCACTACTTTTTTTTTTCTTTTTCTTCTTCTATTCTGCTCATTACTTTTCTCCCTTTCTCCCCCCCTTTTCTCTCTAAGGTATTTTCTCTTTTCTCTCCCTTCAAACCCTTCCCATACACCTTCCTCTTTCCCCCCTCCGGAAATCCAACTATCCCCTCACCCCTCAATCCCATCCAGATCTCCCACCATATTAAAACTCTTCACCCCCAGTCCTTATTCTATTAGGCATCAAGATCGACCTCCTACCCAATGAACCAGTACCCAGCACCCAGGCGAGAGGACACCCAGATAAAACCACACCTCGTCTCCTGAAAGAAAAGACAGCCAACTCCCCTATGGACTCATGCTGCGAGGCCCTCCCGACCAACTCCCCCTAACGCGAACTGCTCCTTGAAACCGGGCCTAGATCCAAAAGTATCCCCAATGCAAGAACTCTTCCAAGACCCCCCTGCCGCAAATATTTACCAATCTGAAGAAGGTCAGGGGGTGGATTAGGAAGATGCCTGGGAACCCACACACCACAAGAAAAACCCAAAAGACAATGGGAAAAACTGTACTTCCAACATAGGCATAAGACCTGTAATACACCACCTCTTTACCTGCCCTCCCCCAAATGTAAGGTAGTCTTTTGCACCACTTTGGTCCCATAAAAATTTCGCTAACTCATTTTATTTCTTTTTTTTTAAATTTATTTATTTATCTTTTTTTTTAAATGTTTGTCCTTCATATATATTTGTGAGCACATACAGTTTCAATCCCCCCCCCCTTTTTTTTTTTTCTTCGTTTTTTGGTAGGTGACCTGTGGCTGTTATCCCATCAGTCCACCCACGAATACACAGACATTATAATGTAGCACCACTTCCCCCTACAAAGGCACACTAAGTAAAGGGGAAATTTTACATTTAAAAAAAAAATAAAAGAGAGCTCTTATCTACTAGAGATAGGAACTCATAGTTATTTAAAATATAGGGATATCTCCTGCCTTGAAAATATGTCATGTGGAATCAAATTAGACCTCAGGTGATTAGATACCATTCATCCAGCCTTGAACCCTGGATCTCCGACATAGAAACGGCACAGCTCTCCACAACAGCTGCAGGAAACAAACTCCATCCAGGACGGCCTTAATACGACGAGACCAACAACAAGGCCCACCTCTAACATGATATCCTGACAACGGGGAAAATGCGATCATTTTGACCTTAGAGCAGATTAGCCTACCTTACCAACTAACGACAAGACAAAACCAGAAGTCTTGGCTCCCTTTGGTAGGACAAAAACCCAAGATCGGGATTTACAGATGACTGGCTGCTTGATTCACGACCAGACTGTATACATCTTGGGACCAATAAATAAGCCCTAGTTTAGGGTTTGAACTATGACCTGCACAAGAATCATGATCCCCAGCCCCAAAGATCCGGCAGAGACAATTGTAACGGAATGGGGCTTTTGGGAGCACAAAGAAAGACGCTATCCTAGGTGCCACCCTAGGCTCAGTGCAAAGACCAAGATCATCAACCACAGAAGATGGGTTAAAATGACACTGAGGTAACAGAACCTCTAGAACCACAAAGACTGACTTCATCATAAGTCCCACCTCAGGATCTGTACAGATACTGAGACCTCTAAACACAGAGCAGAAGTCTTCCACACACCAAAGGAAAAAAAAAAGAAAGAAAAAAAAAAAAAAAAAACACCACCGGGAAAGTAAAGGATCCTGAGCAATGTCTAGAGTTGATCCCATGACAGTATGCTCCAAGGACGGAGAAATCCCATATCTCTTAGGCCAAGTGAATTCTTTTTCGAATGACCCCAATATTTACTGTGCCAGTGCAGGAGGGAAAAAAACAAAAATACAAAAAGCACAAAACCTTGGTTATTTTTTTGATATAAATATATATAGTACCTTCATTTATTATTGTTATTATTATTTTTGATTTACCAATCTATTTTGGTCGATTTCTCTGTTTGGGTGTGATTATTGAAAGTGTAGTCCCCAATTATACTTATTTTTTTTATTTTTTTTTTCTCTTCCTTTCTTCTCTTTCGTTATGTGCTATGCCATGTTTCTTAATTCAAGACCATGGTGTGATTTTTGTTTGTCTGTTTTTGTTTTATTTTTTTTCTACTTGTTTGTTTGTTTGTTTTGTCTGCTCTGTGTGGTGCTTATCGAAATAGCTGGAGCCCTCACTGGATATTTGACACTTCTTTTGGTACTAGTGGAGTGTTTCACCTACTTTTTCTCCATCTCCCAGAGTGATGATGAGAGCCTTTAGAAGGACTCCGCCCATTTTCGGGGTATTAGACTCTTACCCCAGTTTATTGCTTTTTTCTCCTTCAAACAAAACCACGCAACTTGAACTAGCTAGTCCTGACTCCAGATAGAGGGGGAAATAAGGGAGGCATCAGGACCAAACAGGTGCAAGACTACTAAGTAGTGGGTTAGATACAGAGGGGACCACATATTCTAGCCGCCCTGGGGTGAGGGAAAAGGAAAAGGGAGGTAGGATAGAAACGGAGGCGTAGGGATGACAATTTGGCGATGGGAATCCCCCCTGATTTTATGTAAATATGTACCTAAAATATTATTGTCAACAATATGTAAGCCATTATGATCAAAATAAAAATTTATATTAAAAAAAAATTATTTAATAATTTTCATTTTATAAGAGAATACAATTAAATATTACAGTTATATATCATAATTAAAATTAACTTTCAAGTCAATGAAAATGTACTTTCATTGACTTGAACATTAATTTTGCTTAGGATTTTAAAACCTAAAGTACTGATGTTAAAAAAATCACTTTACTCTCTTATATGTACTTTCTTTGGGGGAGTGCACACTCAGCAGCACTCAGGGGTTACTCTTGGCTTTGCACTCAGAAATTACTTCTGGCAGACACAGGGATCATATGGGACACTGGGAATCAAATTTGGGTCATTTGTATGCCAGGTAAATCTCATACCCATGTGTTTTCATTCTGGCTCCAATATTCTTTTTTTATTTTTGTATTATTTTGTTGGGTTTGTTTGGAGCCACACCTAAAATAACCTTGAGAATTACTCCTGGCTCTGTTTTCATGGATCATCCCTGATTAGGTTTGGGGGATGATATGGTATGCCAAATATTGGACTCAGGATGGCCATGTGAAAGACATGTGCCCTACTGTACTGTGCTATCTTTCTAGACCCATAATTATAATTTTGCTTAGGGTTGCTTTGAATCTGTGTATTGCTTTAGATAAGATGGACATTTTGTTTGTATTATTTCTCCCCATCCATGAATGTGGGTTATCTTTCCAACTTTTAATGTCTTGTTCTTTATCTTTTAAACAATGTCTTTGTTTAAATTTGTCATGTAGGTATTACACAACCTTGTTTGACTTATTCTTTAATATTATTAATTCTGTTGAAAACAAGTTTCTTAATTCCTCTCATTCATTTTGTATAGGAATACAGCATATTTTTCTGTATTGTCACTTTATCATTTCTAAAGATTTTAAGTAGAATATTTTAGGTTATCTATCAGTATATCTCTTGATCTGCCTATAGTTTTATTTCTCTTTAAAATATTATGGTGCTTTATTGTTTCCCTAAATATTTTATTTCTTTGATTTCTTATTATCTAATTTATATAGCTTAGATGTCAAATATGAATTTGAATAGATACTAATGTATAACTATTATTACATTAAAATATTTTCATTGGCTTTAAAGAGCACTGGGTTGTTTGAATACAGTATATGATGGGTGAGTCAACTTCATATTTAATTCTTTTTATTTCCAAAGATATTATAGAGAGAAATTTTGTACTCTACCTTCTTTCATACTTTACCTTTTAAAGACCCCTTTCCTAACCACTCCTTACATCCTTCAACTTTATTAACATGTTTTAATTGTCCATGGACATGCATTAACAATGGAATTCAGACTGAACAGATGAATAACCCCTACTTTATCTCAGAGACACTTCTGCATATTTCTTTAAAGAGGGTAAAAGAGGTGTGTTTTTCTGCATGGCTTTCACTTCTTAAAATTTAAGAATGAAATCTGGCTTAAATATTGTCAATTCTAACTGCTGGCCCTGCCACTTGTTGTATATGGTTTGCTCATTCAGTCACCTGATTCTCATCTCTTCGAGTGCACAGGCTCTGTGTGATGGCCTATGTGCTGTGTACATTTTCCTCTCTGTGAGAAAATACAAATGTTCTCAGTACTTTGAGGTTCTCACACTGATGGCGCAGATCCTTGCTTTGAGTTATAGTATCTTTAGAAGACAGGTTGACTTGAAATTCTATGGGCTTTGGCTTTGTGCCTGTTAATTTGAGATGTATTTCCCACTACTAGCAAATCTTTTGCATATATAAAATGAAAGTTAAAATGCTTATTTCCATAGGGTTGAAGAGTTAGCGACAAAATAAGTTGTTTACTTTAAAACCACTCGCAGTTTCTCAATTGCCATAGGTCATTCCCTTTGCTTCTCTGTCCCCACACCCACTTCTTCTCTTGTACAAGCTGCTCCCCTTCTGGCTTCATTTAGGAAGCAATTTTCATTAGCAGTCCCATGAGTCAATAAGTATGTCATCTACCACTTAGCTATAGCTGGAAGCTGATTTGCTTTTCTGTCCCCTCCCCAGCCTGTCCCCTGAAACAGGTCAGCCTCTGCCGCCAAATTTCCAATTCCAGCTGCTCAGAGGTAGCCAGAGGTTGTTTGATTGCTGACAAAATCTGGCATCACATCACAGTCCAATCAACTCTTTTTCAGCACAAGAATTTTCATCAGATTGTAATCAGGGTCCATTCTGTCTCCACTCAGCTTGTTTTGCTTCTCTGTCCTAGCAGCATCTCAGTCTCTGCTCTCTCCCTGCACCATTCCTGGGAATTCAGCAGCCCGGTATCAGTTGGTCTCTTGTTCACTGTTACATACGGTTCAGCCATAGTCTCTCTACCTATTTCTAAAAGTGGATTTCTAACACCTAACTCACAATGTTACAACTGTGTGAGGTCTGGGAACATATTTGAAAACTATTTGGCAAACAAAAATTTACTGTATTTTTTTGTTTTATAAGACACACCTGACAATAGATGCACATAGTTTTTAGATGCTCTCCTCCCAGGCATTCAGGTTTCAGCTCCGGAGGCATTTGCTCCTAAGACACACTTGGGGGGTGTGTGTCTTATAGTATGAATAATAACAGTTACTGTTGTCATCATACATAGAAGCAGTATTTATCTCTATTCTTGTAACAGCCTTTACATTCAGAAGTTCTAGGATATGGCAATAATTTCTAGCACAAAGAATTAGCGATATTTGTTTCTGTGAAGATTTCTGATGTTTTCCTTCATTCAGCATATTTTTAATTTGCTGACCAGTTTTTAAGTGTCAGAGACTGACTAAGGAAACAAAAATTACAGTCATTAAAAATTATTATTAGACAACTAGACTCCAAAGGATAGTTATATTAGCTTATTTACATATATACACTTGGAATTCTCATGATGGCAGGAACATGGATAATTGAGTGGAGAATGAAAAGGGAATTAGAAAGATGGCTGCCAAGTGTTGGAATAAACTCTTTGCTCGTGGGAACCCCTAGTTTGATTCCTGATGCCACATTGTCTCCCAAGCACTGCTGGGAGTGGTTGGCAAAGTATATAAGTAATGTATTTTAAGAGGAGTTATAAAACAAATCAAATATTAAAACTTAAAACAATAAACAAATTTATTTGACAATAAAACAAATATTTTTATAAATAGATACATATTTAGTCAATGCCTGGGAGGGAAAAACTTTTGAGAATTTATAGCTAACTGTAAATGTAACTTACATGTAAGTAAGACCTTATAGTTAGAACACATAGCTTTAGGCTAGATTTTGAGGGAAGGTATCCCAGAGTTGTGAAATATGCCTTATGTTTTATGTGCTTTCCTGAGTGGCAAACCAGCAGCAACTGCAACAACAACAAATACCACTGTCTATCTGGAAAAATAGGAGTGACAGGACCTTCAGAGACTGTCTCCAACAAAATATTGCAGGATTTGATAGACAGGAATAAGACCTATTCTGGAGCAACTGAAAAAGTAGAAGAGATTTTCAATGATTAGACAAGGATGTAAGTTGTGGTCTTTTAACATGCCTGGATGTACATAGGGGGGAATGGAAAGCACAGACAGGCATTGAATGATGCTCAGGAAAAGTATTCATAGATGTGACTCCATCTTTGAAAGGCAGGAAGAAGACTTCCAAGAAATTGTAGGAGAGTGGTGAGAAGCACTGAACTCAGATGGAAAGTTCATATGCTAGCGATGTACTGAGAAATTGTTGTTTAGTTTAGGGAATACTGACACATATCATGAATGGCCATGGGCCAAAAAAGATGGAGAATGGAAGGACTCTATTGGTAGTATAGTAGGAAGGGCATTTGCCTTTCATATGGTCAACCTGGGTTTGATCACTGGCATCTCATATTGTCTCTCAAATCCTCCAGGAGTAATTTCTGAAATGCAGAGCCAGGAATAATCCCTAAACTCTGCCAGGTATGGCCTACAAACTGGATGAAGAAAAAAAAAGTCATATAACGGGGAATCTCTTATGTGCTACACAATGATAAGATTTTTGGGTCTCTCAAGCAGTACTCAGTGACCCAATAGCTCTACTAGCAATTTGGTGGTTCAGCCAAGAACCCAAGTATAGAGTGCTCAGGCCCTGTGGTACCAGAATTACCTGATTTAACCTGGTGGTGCTCAAGAAGGTGATGCCCATGGGCCTCCAGTTTTGCCCCCCAGTAAAACCATATAGAGTTAGGAATGAACTGAAGTCAGTCTCATGCAAGACAGACTCTCTTACCCCTTTACTATATCTCTTTTCCCCCACAATGGTGAGTTTGATGACTCATCTTGGTGTCCTGTATGTGTGTGAATTTATTACTATTGTTAGGGAAAGATCATGCACACAATAAAACAAAACACGAAGTACAGAAAGTTCCAGTTACCTTTGCATCACCTCCCGTAAGTGTCTAGCACCAGAGAGATATAGAAGATATATAAGGACCTACAGTGACAGTTGTTTTCACCCAACCTTAGGGTTCACTTGGTGTTGTACATTCTAGGGTGGTTGAATGTACTCACATTATTATTGTTCATGCAGAGTAAATTCTCTGCTTTAAAAAGTCTCTGCCTTCTCCCTTTAACCCCTGGCAACCAAATGCCCTTTCTTGTTTTGATAGTTTTGCCTTTTGTAGAATGTCAGATATCGTTGCAATCATAGTCAGTAGCTTTCTTTTTCAATTTGGGATTTCCACTCAGTAAATGGACTTCAGGTTCTTATGTAATATTTTCAAGAAGTAGGTGGTGAGATCAAGTTTGCAATTATCAAGCTTACCTTTTCTCATGGACATATCACAGTTTGAAAGGAATCAAAATCAACTAGAAAGGTTAGAATTTGTGCCAGTAATCACTGAAGCTTTGGTTTCAAATAATATTAAAGTTCTTTCAAGAATATATTATTTTAGATACCCTGATTTATAATACTGTCAAAGGTAGGGTTTGATGCACAAAACATTCTTTTACCTCTTTATGCCCTCCACCACTGTCTACTTCTTTCCACCATTTATCCCCAGCACAACTTCCTCCCCAATCCTCCCCCACTAGGATAAACCTTCTATTGAAGACCAGTTCTCAGTTTCTATTGCACTGAGGCATTCATTATTTTCGTGCTATGTTTCTTTACTTCCCAAGTATGAGGGAAATCATTCTATCTCTGTTCTCCTTAAAAGCCCTGTGTCATCATTTTGTTACAGTGTGGTTCCTTAGATATTTATGCTAAATTTTTTTATCCTGCTGTGTGCAATTCTTCATGTGGCTATTATTTACATTTATATGAATCACTGATAAAATGGCAGTTGCTAGGGCACATTAGACACATCTTAGGTGCTCAGCCAGCATATGTGTTGAGTGGCTTCTGTATGGGACAGTGCAGCTATCTGTCATGGCAAAAACCTACATGGATGGTTCTATATTTGATCCATTGCATTAGAGAAATTATAGATTTTGGAATAAAAATATAAGTTTTAAAAAGTTATTAAAATGTATTAGTATTTCTTTTAGTAATTCTGTAACCAGGAGGCCAGAGAGATAGCACAGTGGTGTGGTGTTTGCCTTGCAGTCAAGCTGATCCAGGATAGATGGTGGTTCAAATTCCAGCATCCCATATGGTCCCCCAATCCTGCCAGGAGTGATTTCTGAGCACTGACTCAAGAGTGCCATACACCACGCTGGTATGGTGGCGCTAGAGGTAAGGTGTCTGCCTTGCCAGCGCTAGCCTAGGACGGACTGTGGTTCGATTCCCCAGCGTCCCATATGGTCTCCCAAGCCAGGAGTGACTTCTGAGCGCATAGCCAGGAGTAACCCCTGAGCATTACTGGGTGTGGCCCAAAAACCAAAACAAAACCAAACAAAACAAAACAAAACAAAACAAAACAAAAACAAGAAGAGTGCCACCTGAGTGCCACAGGGTGTGACCCAATAAAACAAAATAAAAATTCTGTATCCATTAGCTCATAACTTACCATTCACACAAACATAAATGCACATCAACACATACACACAACTCAGCTTCTGGTATTATTAGTTTACTTTCTGTCTTTCGTGTTTGTTCATTCTGCATATTTCATATACATGAAATATTTTATATAAATGAATGACTCAACAATTCTTTTTGCCTGTTTCTTCCATGTAGTAATGTCTTTAAATTTCATCCTGGTTGTCAGTATGAGGACTTAATGCATTTTTATAGCTGAATGATATTTGACTATATGGCTGTGTTGGTTTTTTTTGTCTATCCATTTGCCTGTTTGTGATCATTGAATTGTTTCTACCTTTGGCTTAACGATGCAATTTAAAATAATTGACTTAATTTCATGAGTTTCATTTTAATAAGGCAGGTACATTAATCCTTAAACCCGAGGATTATTGTGAGGATTAGTGCAAAGATAAAGCACTTGGAATATAGTTCCAGTTTGGCTCTTGTTAATTTTCTTCCCTCCTTCATCTATCTCTGTCACCCACTCCCTTGGGGCCTGGCTCCCTGTGCATTTAAACTTAGCAATTGTTTCCAAATTGTTTATCTATTTTAGCGCCCCCCCTTTTTTTTTTTAGCTCAGCTCTGGTTTCTGAATTGGACAATGTGAGGTGAATATTTCACTTGACCTTTGCGTGTTTAATGTGTGGGAGTTTCCAGGTTGACGGAGTAATACCTTTCTAGTGCCACAAATCCTGGGATGCAGATAAAGAATGACCCTTGCTCCTCATTAAATTCATAATTCCTCTCCTGGGAAGCCTGGTGAAAAATCAGCACTTGACATTTAAAGATAGATGAAGTTATAAGGCAATGATGACTTGGCCTTGGATACTGTTGCTTAGGCCAGATTAGACATTTATGGGAGAGAATAATTGTTATCAGGGACAGACCTTGGATCGCCCAAGTCTAGGCTCTGAGTTCCAAGGGATGATTTCTCTGATACAGCCCAGGGTTCTATTCCAAAATGGACTAAACAATATTCAATTCCACTTAAAAGAAACATTAAGTCGAATTTTGCTTATAATATGTTCCTTTGCATGCTTGAAGTTAGAGTGTGAGATATTAGAAATATAGTCAATGAAGTCATAAGAGGTATGAACAATGGTGGCCTTTAACTATTACAAGTGCCCAAGTGTTTGGAGTTTGTTGACTTTGTATTACCCGGTGACAGTGCTGAGGTTTGATGAATCTCTGTGTTATCCTTCTTGAGGCTCCAGAATTGCTTGGAGGTGGCAGTTGCACACTGAGATTTATGAGTTAAGATAAGATCTAAAATAGAGATGAAGGGTAGGTCATTATCTGTTGTGTATGTAAACATCTCAATGGGATTATTATGTTACTGACCCTACCCTGATAGGTGATTGTGCCCTACCCTAGGGTATGACCTGGCATTCTGCTCCCACCTTAGGATGGTACCTGATTCTGCTCCCACCATTGGGTGGTACCTGATTCTGGAGGATAAAAGCAAGGGTCTATGGAAGGCAAAGGACTTTTTGGCTAAAACGGATGCTGAGGCTTTGGGCTTCAGTCTTCTCCATTGAATAAAGCTAATATTTTCACAAGCCTGACTGTCTGCTAGCCATTTACCCACCACTTCACCTCAGAACCACCGGCTGAACAGGTCGGCAGACTCGTGTTCTGAGCTGGAGGGGAAAGACCTCATCCTCCATCCCTCCATCAGTCAACCCCATCAAGGGCTGACTTGCAACAATTATCAAACTTGAGTCTTTCAGACGTAAACCAAGCATTGAAAAATTAAGGGTATGTTGGACACACAACTGAAAACTGGCAATCAGGAGGGTAAGGCAGGCTAAGTCCCCACCCTGCTGAAGCCACAACTGCTGCACTCATCATCCACAATTGCTATTTCACCAGTGGCTCTGCTGTACCACTCTTCTACTAATCTCTGCAGAGATACCAATCTGACTAAAACTCAAGTTATGCTTGTATTTGGACTGACATCTACAGGACATTTTTGGAGTGCAGGCACCTTCCTTAACTCCCTCCTCATATTGGTGAAACTTGGAAGCCAAAATCATGCTCTATAAAAGTCTCAATAATAGTGCTTAATATTCCTATATCTCCATTTTTGTTTAATACTGTCAGTCCTGTAGGAACACACCAATTTAGACACCAATGTGTATCCTAATCATGTTTAGAAACAAATGAAGTAACAGAATGGTCAACTAGCAACAATATTAGCATGCTAAATCTTCTAACAATGACTTGTTGACCTCATTGGAGATATAATACTTTTCACAAATTTGCTTTTCACTGTACTTTATTTTTCCTTTCTTTTGTTTATTTTTTGATTATTTTGTTCCCACTGATATCTGAAAACAAATATATTAATGACCAACGATGTCAACTCTCTGATTTATTTATTATTTATCAACAAATAAATAGATTAAGTTAAATCAATTAAAATTTAAAAACAAACGGTCAAACAAAATTGAGTCTCTCCTAGAAGCACTTACCAAAAGTTTTCCTTTGGATTCATGAGCCAGAGGCATCTGGTCACATGGTCAGCCTGTGTGAAATGGAACCTAAAACATAAGTGGTAACATTAGCCTTTTTATCCTTCAGAGGAAGAGCAACAAAAGGAAGATGCAGATAAGGAATGAGCCTTCACGCATTAAGATTGTCATGATAGTTGTTAGTGTAGTTAGTGAGAGATGTAGAATGCCTGTCTTGAATACATGCAGGGATGGGGAAGGAGGGTGGGGGTCATTGGTGGTGGTGGTCATTACATTGGTGAAGGGGGGTATTCTGTTTATGACTGAAACTCAAATACAATCATGCTTATAATCTTGGTGCTTAAATAAAGATTAAAAAGAAAAAAGAAAAGAGCCTTACAGAGTCAGTCAACACTATGTTCTCCAAGATCTATGTGCTAAGTATTGTGGGGATTGTCTAGAAATGAAAGGTGCTTTCTGCCCACAAGAAGACAGAGATTAGTAGAAATGTAGCAAATGGAATCAATTCTAGAAGAGAAACTCAAGAAAGCTAAATGCAAATGCTTGTAAAGGGAAATAGTTTATCCTGTCTGAGATATTAAGGAGGTCTTGATGGTATGACGTGTTCTGTGATGGTATAACTATTGAGGTGAGGTAGCTAAGGTTAGAGAACAGCCTCCACAAGACAAAGACATTGGGTTTCGGTATCTTTGCTTTTAATCTATCATTCATCTATCTATCTATCTATCTATCTATCTATCTATCTATCTATCATCTATCTATCTATCTATTTTTTATTTATTTTTATTTTTCTGCCACACCCGGGGACGCTCAGCGGTTACTCCTGGCTATGTGCTCAGAAATCACTACTGGCTTGGGGACCATAAGGGACCCTGGGTGATAGAACCCGGTCTGTCCTAGGCTAGCACATGCAAGGCAGATGCCTTACAGCCTGTGCCACCTCTTCGGCCCATTGTATCTTTCCTTTTTAGGTGGGAAATTGGTCTATACCTCTCAGTGCTCATGGGCTGTTCCTGATTCTACCCAGAAGTGACCCTTTACAGTGCTCGGAAGACTATAGCAGTACAGTATTGTTGAATCATAGTAGGCTCTGTGATATTCAAGTCAAGCACCTTATCTCTTCTCTTCTTTTTCTATAGCCTCAAAGTAATATTTTTGGGCTGTGTGTATGTGTGTGTGTGTTTGTGTTTGTGTGTGTGTGTATCCAGTTCTGCTTAGGGGCCAACCTGGTTTTTTATTAAGTTTACTCTTGGAGGTGCTCTTCTAGGAAACCATGCCATATTGGGAATCAAACCTGGGCTGCTCATGCACAAAGGTGTGTGATATCTTCTCATGGTCAGTGTTACATAGTTTAAGGGAAACATATCAGAGAAGAATTGCCTTAAGCATCATGTTAGAGAAGAATGGTATCAACTGATTGACACATCACTCAGTGCAGTGTTCCCTACATTTCTTTCTCAACTTCAGTGGTGAATCCCTCCTATTCCTTACACAGGTCATCAGAAACAAATCACTAAGTTTCTGTCTGTAGAAATACAATAAAATAAAATAGCACTTTTTTTTTCTGGAATGAGGAGGGAACCATTATTTGTTTATTTTGTTTTGTTTGTTTAAGGTCCACATCATGGAGGCTGCAGTTATTCCAAGCTCAATATTTGGGTATTTTTCTGGGGGTGTTGATCTGGGAGGATCTGGGCATTGAATCCAAAGCTACCATATGCATGACACTTTTATTCTAACCCCTTGAGATTTATGTGATCTTCCTGATCCAATCATAAGCTTTTTGGGAGTCTTTCTGTCCCCTCTCCCCACCAGTCATTTCAATAGTTTTGCTGGGTAGTCATCGGTCCGCCCTCCATTAAATAGTGAAAAGGTAAAGTTCTCTTGTTTGTCATTCCCCACTGGACTCTCAAAGCAGGAGCCACTGCCAGCTGCTCTGTCTCCTCAGAATGTAGGTCATAATTGATTCTCAGTCACAAGTCAGCCCCAAATGGAATCTCCCTAAGCAAGGTCCTTTCCCCTCCTACTGTAACTTTGGAGATTTGTAGGTGATGAGGAAGTGCTGGGCTTTTGCTTTTCCATCTGGTCTACTACCCCTGCTCAAGCTTGCCATTTGGATTTGAGGACAGAAGATAAAATCCTTTCTGACCCAGGTGACTGATGATCAATGGGCTTCCCGGCATGCTTCACCGCCCCCGCCTAGCTCTCTCAATGGCACCAGTTGCCACTCGATAAATTCATAAAGAGACAACTCAATTGTTTTGACTTTCGTCCATTTTCCAGAGGTTCTTTTCCAAGTTAATGGGGCAGAGGGAGGGGGTGGCACAGGATTAGAAGCTACAGATCCTGTCTTTTGGGGGCAGAGATAAATGCCTCCTTGTGCTGATGGGATCGTAAAACATGAGTTAAGAGAGGAGTTCTTAATGAAATATTCCAGCCTAATACCACAGCCATGAAGTACTAGCTTTAAAAAGTGTTGGTTTTAGCAAAATAAAGCTAAAGATAACTTTCCTTTGGCCACAGTTCAGTGAAGTTGGGACAATTTAGTTTTCTTTTTCTTTTTTTTTCTTTTTTTTGGTTTTTGGGCCACACCTGGCGGTGCTCAGGTTACTCCTGGCTGTCTGCTCAGAAATAGCTCCTGGCAGGCACGGGGGACCATATGGGACACCGGGATTCGAACCAACCACCTTTGGTCCTGGATCGGCTGCTTGCAAGGCAAACGCCGCTGTGCTATCTCACTGGGCCCTAGTTTTCTTTTTCTTTTGTGTTGGATCACACCTAAGGTTCTAACTTGGGCTCCCCCAAAGCATAGCATACACTACAGCAACCCTTTAAGTAATTTCCCTGGCCCCTGGAACAATTTAAAAGCCAGTGTTTTGAAACTCTGGTTCATATCAAGTTTTGCTTCAGGGCAGCTCTCCAGTAAAAAAGACCCATTTTTTTCTGTATGTTCAAATGTGCCCTATATGTGTTTGTCCACATCTTATTTTTTGGTAATATTTTGTGAATTTAGGTTTTCATGGAGCCCAGAACAAACATGTACCTAACACCCACTAGCAGCCCTGGGGCAGGGGGCAGTCTATGTAGATCCAGAGTGAATTGGAAAAAAAAGGGAGATTTGCAGTCCCCATTATTTGTTTTTTGTCCCCAGTAGTCTTATTTCTTTAATCAGAGTGGTAAATGTTAAAGTTGAATGAGCTTAAAATCCTAAAATCCCACCTTCATTTTGTCTTTGGACCAATTGTTTAATTCTTCCCACCTCAGGAGCAGGGTTAACCTGAACTCTCAGTCCCAGGCTGAGCTGGCCTCCCCAATTACTGGTCTATTTACTTATAAATGAATTACGCTCCTCTCTGATTTTCAGGTGAGTGCAATGTTGGTGGAAAACATCAAAAATAATGAGAATGTAAGTTACGTGTAATCTTCTGATCTAGTAATAGATTCTCTGATTAGCATTTTATTTTATTTTCTCTAGATTTCAGCAGAGCAGCATGCAAAGGGCTTTGGAATATAAATGAGTACACCATTTTCATCTTTAGAGAGCCGGACACTTAGCACCTAAATCCCTGTACCTCTGTTCTCTTTAGCACATCCAATGCTGAGAGCTTTGCTTCAGATGTGTGAGTTCAGAGATACCTTTCGTGCCCTTAGAACAGGGGTGGGAAATTTCCTTTCTGCCAAGAACCATTTGGTTATTTATAACATCATTTGCAGACCATGCAATACATGCAGACAGGCCATGGACAGCCTCCGAGAATCATCTGTGTCTGTCCCATCACGTATTAAAAGCAGATTGAATGATTTCATGAGTCATGGTCCAGGCATTCCCCACCCCTGCCTTTGAGCAATCTTTGCTTGTTCTGGAGGTGGTTTCAACCTATTCACTTCTTTTTTTTATTTTTTACCTAGTCCTGGACAGCAATACATATGCTCTTATGTCATAGGGCCAGAAATAAATTTCCTGGGAAAAAGGAGCTGTTTGAGATGATACACTGGGACTCAGCCCAGGCATGCTGAGAGTATGTCAGGAGAGGCCAGCACAATATGCTCAGGGAACGGCTAACTCTCAACACATCCACCCTGAATGATGGTGAAAGCTGATGAGAGGCTGATCTGGAAAGGGATTCTCTCATTGTCAGTCTCTAGTTCCTCATGGTCGCTCAGTAAATGTATTGATGGAGCCATGCCTCAGAGAATCACTTTCCCAAAAAACCTGCTAGTGTAGGGTCCGAGTTGACACCCGAGTAGGTGCTGAGAGTCAAAGACCACTTTTGATAATGCAAGATGCCAAAAAATAAAAAGGAAGTTTATTTGGCTAACTGAGGTTCAAGTCTCATCCAACCAGTGTAGACTTGACAAGGACCACAAATAAAATATCCAACCAATTTATATCGGGCTTATAAGCTTCAACAATACAAGTATTTTATTGGTTAATACAAGTTGTTTGTCCTTCACCACATACATGATTGGCTCATTTCCATTTGGGTACAAATCACGTTATGTCTTAGGATTGATGTCCCAACTCATTGCTGTCTCAACTTTGTGTCAAGGGGTTCTTATCTGGTGAAGCATTCATGTCTACCTTGTTTCACTTTATTTCAGCAGAATAGGGGTTGAGGGTCTTACACTTTTATCTTTGGGCTAACAACCTCTGCCTATGGGGAAGTTGTAGAGTTGAAAATAATTTATAGTAGCTTTACTATATTATAATAAAGTATGTTTCTTATAGTATGCATCTTATAGTATGTATTTTATAGTGGGATTATCATCATCCTAGGCCTAGGAAACTGGTTCTTACACTACTCTTCATCGACAATGCATCTTCTCCTGCCTATAAGGCTTTGGGAGAAATCGTGCTGGTGACTTTTTCTTCCTCCACCTGACCTCCATTCTATTTTATTGGTTCCTTTCTAAACCCTTGTCCTGGTTCCAAATATACTAGGTAACCCTCATTCAGGCAACACACACCCCTGAAGCCTTCAGATATTCTTTACTTTGAAGGTTGGTGGTAAATCAGAAAATTATGCCCAGTTTAATGGTTATTAATGGCATCTCTCACTCCAGTCACTTTCTCTATATTTTGTTTCCCAAGAGTCAAAAGGGATGCCCATATCTCAAGCATTGATTATTTTTCTCAAGTCCTTGTTGTTTATTTTGGAGCCACACCTTGAAGTATTCAGTGTTTATTCTGGACTCTCTGCTTATGGATCACTCTTGGCTGCGTAATTTCTTAAATTAAACATAGAAAGGAGCATTTGTCACACCTTCTGTGTCATTGCTCCAACCTTTTAATACTTAGTTCTTTAAAAAAAAATGAATACTTAGCTCTTTACCTGTATCCATCACCCCTTTCTCCTCATGACCACTTTTGATGTGGATGTTGGTGTCTCCATCTTTTAGATGCTGAAACATCTTTTAGATACTCAGAAGAATTAAGGACATTGGTCAAGATTGGCAGTGATAGGATTCAAATCTAGCTGTGTGTGACTCCAGCACCTGTTTGGGTCAGGAATATTATTTTGAAAATGTAGAGGTGACTGAGGGCCTGCTATTTCATCCAGTGACAACGAGAGACAATATAAAACACCTAAAGTCCTTCATCACAGAGGAGGGTAGAGTGAGTATTCTTTCATTGTGAAGCTACATCATTTCCTGCGTTGGTCTCAGTTTCCATGTCTGCACAATGGAAGAATCAATTCAGTCTTCCTGAACCAAGGATTCTAGAGAATGTAGATATCTGCAAGTTAGGAATTGGGGTGGGAATCATTGTCTAAATAAAAAACCAATTTCAGGGCTCATTTTCAGATCTGATTTTTTCCAGAGTAATTTGTATATACATTTTGTAGCTATGTCTTACCTTGATTTCATAGCTGCCAACAACTTTAAAGAAAAAAACACAATTCCAGTGAAATAGTGTACTTCACTGGGCAAAAAGTTAGCACACAGGACGTTCAATCTCTGTGTACATTTTTCATTGGGAATACTGGAACAATGGTAGAAGGAAGCGGAATTTTTGGCAGAACATGCTGCTGAAATATTTTACTCATGAGATCTATCATTAACAGTTTGTCAATCATGGAGCCTAAAATAAAACATTAATTATTCCCTCTCGCCTTTGTATTTCAAAGATTGGAGGTCATCCGTTTTGTTGTGGTACTTTCTGGAAGTCAAATGCTTGACTTGAGCACTTACCACACGTTGTGGAAGCACCAGAAATCCCAAATAGCAGAACCTCTGGGATCATGGCAGGGCAAGAAAGCAGCGTTTCTTTGATTGAACTTTCAACTTTATTGGCCTCAGGTTTGCAAGGCAGTCACTTTTACCATCAAGCCGCCTTGGACTCCCATCTGGGTGCCGCCATAATTATGACTCCTGTGGATGGATCATGTAGCTTGACTAACAGAATAGCTATATTATCCACAGGGGAGTGAACAAGATAAAATGTAGTGGATGTTTGGTGGTAATTGTTGCTCTCTTCTTTCCTTTTCTTTCTTCCTTAATTTAATTAGCTGAAAAATAAAGAATGAAATTATAGACAACAAGGCGGCCATCAGGAAGCCTGCCTGGTAAATGGAGAAAACTGATTAATGGGGATTAGAAGCTCTAAGAGAGAGAGAAAGAAATATAGACATGAGAATAAAAGGGGCAAGAAGGAAGGAATGGGGCAGAGAAGAAAAATAAGTTTCAAGAAGATGGTTAAGGAAACTGCATGTTTTATGGAAATCTTTTTTTCTTGCACTTTACATTGCCAGCTTCTTATATCTCACCTCTAGTTTAAATGTCATCCCCTCTAAGAAGCTGTCTCTGAGAAGCTTCCAGCTTTCACATTTTTTTTCTCTTGGAAAGAACCCACCATGCTCATGCTCTCATTATACTTTGCCCTAATGGTAACCATGTATTTGTCTTTGTTTAAGGGGTGGGTGTAGGTAGGATGTGTCTGATTGGATACCAGAGCTAAAGCAATAGTACTAGCAGCTAGGGCATTTGCATTACATGTGACTAACCCCAGGTCCAATCCCCAGCATCCCATGTGGCCCGCAAACACTGCCAGGAGTAATTCCTGAGTGCAGAGTGAGGACTAACCCCTGTGCATTGCTGGGTGTGGCTTGAGAAACACATAATAAATGAAAAGAAGTTGTGTCTAGAGCAATAATGCAGTTGATGTGGAGATGGTCTTGCATGAGGTTGACTCGGGTTCATTCCCTGGCATCCCAGATAGTCTCCCAAACTCATCAGGAATGGTTCATGAGTAAAGATCCAGGAGTAACCCCTGATTACTGCTGGGTGTGACACAAAAAGAAAAAAAAAATAAGAAAACTAAAATCAAAACAGGTAAACAAACAAGAAACAACTTCTGATACCTAACAGCTGGTTGAATTTTGGTAAGGCACAGTTTCCTTATCTCTCATTTAGAGAACGTATAAAGATGGCACCATTTATTGGTCTGTAAGCACTGAGAATTGTACAAGTTACACTGAGAATTTCCAAGTTCGTGTTTTGACTGTGATTCTTCTAAGCTTGTGCCTGTGCACATCTGGATAAAGGGCTGCACAGGTAATTTCTCTACCAATCACTCATGGTCTAGTCAACATTGGGCAGATGTGAACATAACCATAATATAAAACTAAAGTTGAGCACCCAAAGCAGCTTTGCAGGCTGGAGGATCCAATAGATCACTAGCTTCGTTCCAGATGGTCACTTTCTGGTCTCCTTTGCCCTGAGGAACAAACAGCTTCAAAGAGGAATAAAAAAGAAAACTTGCTTTATGTGATTTATTTTTTTCCCACTCTCGAGCCTACTCCTCAGGATAATGGGTATCTTTATTTCCTGACAACTGGTCTGTGCCTCGCACTCATATCTTCTGCATGCCTCAGTGTCACTTGCCATATTCTGGAGAGGAAAACCCAATATAATTAATTGAAGTTGGGGTGAGAAAAACATGGAAGTGAAAAGGAGTTAGGAGTTTGGAGGGTAGTGTCAGTAATAGGATTTTGCATATGGCACCTTGCCAGGCAGGCTCCCTCTCCCCAGACTCATCCTTTTCATTACTCTTAGGTCTAGAGTTGAAATCTTTGTTCATTTTTTTCTTCTCTCCTTAGCTTTAGGCTCTGAAAGGAAGAAAGAAAAACAAAATAAATCATTTAGAAAGAGGGAGAACTGTCAAGAGGAAAAACAGTTCTTGAACAAGGAGTTGTGGTAGGAATCTCTGCCACTGCATGTATGAGTGTAGTTTTGTGTATATATGGTGTGTGTGTGTGTGTGTGTGTGTGTGTGTACACGCACATAAGGACAGTGAAGTGCAGTAAGCGAGGGTCTGCAATGTGTACCATAATTTAATAGTGTCACAGTTGGGTAATGATATCCTTTCCCCAGGAGGGGCTCATTAGAATCCCATTCTTTTTTGTTTGGTGGATGGAAAGAAGTGAAGTTGTGTGGTGGATTGGTAGAAACAGGGTTTGTGGAGGGTTCCAGAGCTTTCTTGCCTGGGCCTGTGCTCTCTGTCATCAGTCACCTGCAGCATCCATCTTCCTGTTCAGACAGCTGCAAAGCCTTACTCAACTGTGCCCTGGTGCAGTATTAATTTTCTGTGTTTTGTTCGTTTGTTTGTTTTGTGTGTGCATTGCTTTGGGGAATGCTTTTTCTGTTCATTGTTTCTGTTGTGTGCTTGGGTAATCCCTTCCTATGCTGGAGAATTCCCTCATTTCCCCTAGCCCCAAACCTTACCTCTCTCTATTTCTTTCCTATCAGAACAAACTATTGGGCTATCCTGGGACTTGCTTTCCCTGCTTAAGGTTTTCTTTTTTTTTTTTTTTTTTTTTGGTTTTTGGGTTACACCCGGCAGCGCTCAGGGGTCACTCCTGACTCCACGCTCAGAAATCGATCCTGACAGGTTCGGAGGACTATATGGGATGCCGGAATTCGAACCACTGTCCTTCTGTATTCAAGGCAAACATCCTACCTCCATGCCCCCTACTTCAGGATTTCTTAAACTGAAGTTGGCCTACCTAGCAGATTCTCCAGATATCTTCTGACAAGTTCCAACCCTTTGTCCTTCCTCCTCTCGTTGTCTCTTTCCTTCACTTCTCCCTACTTCCTTGACTTTTTCTTTCTTAGTCTTATTTTTTATCTAGCCCTTGTTCAAACACATTTGTAATTGGTAGACCAAGTATTAGATAGGTGTTGGAAGGATTCAAAGAAGTAGAAATTAACCTGCCTTCAGACTTAATGGCCCATCTCAGAGGAAATACAGGCAGCGTTGATCTCATTATTTCAGAACTCAAAGGCCCAATGAGGAAGGAATGAGCTAGGGAGGACCTCAAAGAGGTTCAACATTGAGCTTGTGGAACCATAATGTGTGCAGGACTGGGATGCCCTTTCTAGTTCGTTGCTAGGAATCTTGGGTAAGTTACTTGACAGCTTGAAGTCTCAGTACTCTCATCTGTAAATGGGGTTGGGAAGCATAGGGTTTACTCCACAAGGTAAACGTGAGCATGCATGAAATCATATTTATTAAGGCCTTATTTATGAAAGCTTTAACACCATGCCTGAGGCTTTCTGAGGGCTGCACAGACATCTTTTGTTACTACACAGCAGTGACATCGTGACAGTTGAGTTAATGCTTTCTGGGAGTGTCTGTCAGGAAAAAGTGAATTCAGGCTCTGGGCTGAATTTGAGAAAGCTGAATTATTTTCAGATAGATTCTTTCTCACACATGCTCTGTGTCTCTACCATGCCTGCCCCAAGTAAATTTCCTTTAAATTATATATAAGTATGTATATACATATATGCATACATATATATGTATATATACATACATACATATATATATATAATTTAGTGTGACAGCTATTCCCAGCTGAACTCTCAAGGCCCAACACTATAGGGAAGAAATATGGGATCTGAGACACACAAGTACATGTGTTCTTCCACTTGAGCTGTATGCCCAGCTCCTCAAACTTACTCTTAAGGCTAAGTAGACTGTGTACCAGACAATTTGGGTTGGATTTTCAGTGTAATGCAGAAAAGAAAGAGTCAGAGCAATGTGGCAGGGCATCATGGACAACTTCCTTATGTCCATAGGGTTAAATATTCTAGATGAATAATCAAATGTTTTTATTTGTTTCCTAAATGTTAATGTTATTAATAAGGATTTTCTTTATGATTATTAGTCATAAATATTTCTCTAGTAGGGCAATACCTTAAATGGAAGAAAAGTAGTTTTCCAAATGCCACTAAGTTAATTATGGGGCCCTTGTCTTATATAATCCAAGTGGGTCCTAAAACTAATCACTCGGTAAGAGGAAGGCAGAGGGGATTTAGATATAGATAGAAGAAAGGGATGAAATAGGATCAGAGAGTTAAAGACTGGAGTAATGCAGCCAGAACTCAAGGAATGTCTCTAGCCACCAATAGTTGGACAACACAGGCTCTGCTCTGAATCCTTCTGAGGACAAGATGATATTGTTCTCTGTAGACAAAATAATACTGACTGAGTGAACTTAAGATGAAATTTTTGAGCTTCCAGAATGTGGGAGTTTATATTTATGTTGGTAGAACTTACCAAGTGTGTGGTCTGTTGTTATAGCAGTCCTAGAAGTCAAAGTCAAGATATTTGCCTATTTCTGCCTCAACACAGCATTGATGTCCCATCCCAATGAAATTAAAAAGAAGAGTTTTATTGGCTGCCACTTGCTTTTTGAATCATTGTATCTTCGAAGCATTGTCTTTATTACTGCTTTTCCCACTGTTTTTCTTTTTAATGAGTGAAAAAGAACAAACGTTTTCTCTTAGTGGCCATTCAGATCAGAAGCCATTTTTTGGAAGCACAAGTCAGGAAAAAGCTGGCTACTAAACCGAGTTCCTGCATTCCTCTAGGATGTCACAGAATATCATTGGACAGGATCCTAAATTCTGGGAAATGTCCTATTTGACTGTATTTCACCATGCCTGAGATTATAGAAAGGAGTCCTGCTAAAGGTGGTGAGGAAGGGACCAGATCTATTCCTCCACTTTAGCCCTCCCCTAAGCACATTTTGGTGTCACTCTTGAAGCCTCTGAGAACTATGGGTGATCTAGTGGGCCCATAACACTGCATCCTCATGACCTCATGGCTTCAAGATGGGATTATCCAAGCATGCCTATAACATTGGGTTTTGATTTTCACCTGAAGATACTGAGTTTCAGCAGGGCTAAGTTACCTGCCAACAGCCCAGTAACTAGAAATGGCAGAGTAGGGCATTTATGCTCCAGACCATCTGCTGTTTAGCTGATGTTTTCTTCCTCCTCTGAACCTGGGCCTACATTCACAGACGGAAAATGACTCTGCGAAGCCGGACCATTCCCGGGAACTGTGTTCTGTTAACCATACTTAATGAATTGTTGTGTGCTGCTTTGAGTAGAAGATATGAAATAGAGATGCCAATAGGCTCTCTTTAACCATAGGGTGGGCTAGGTGGTTTTGAACCAGGTGTGTGCCTATTCATCCATAAGGAAATTATTATGGTATTAGCAGCAGACTTGGGTCCACTCTTCAACTTGAGTCAAGCAGCTCATATATACTTGTTTCCCTAAATGAAGAATGCACTCAAGCAATTGAAAACAACTTCTATAACAATCTCGTCCCATTATGTCTAATGGAATTGAGTAGCTGTAGCACGTAGTGTGCTGATCTTGTTCAGAATCCAGGCAGGGTTTTCCCATTATTCTGAAGATGGATGAGATGCAAAATGAACCCTTGGGAGATCTCTCACATGGCGTCATCAAAGAACTTGAGAGTCACATGAGAAGATTTGGGGAACAAAATGTATTTTTACATCCAGGGTTGTATTTCTTCATTTATTTTCTTTCCCATGCACTTCTCTCTCTCTCTCTCTCTCTCTCTCTCTCTCTCTCTCTCTCTCTCTCTCTCTCTCCCCCAATTCCTCTTTTAATAAATTGGGTGACAATTGAAAAGAAGCTTATGTGAACAGATTTGCATAGCTGTTTAAGGCAGTGTCCATGCTTTTTGGAATATAAAGAACATTCTGGAGGTGTGACATTGTTTTTATCCTGAGTTTGTTACTTTACATCATGAAGATTTATTTTTATCTTTTTCTTTTCTTTTCTTTCCTTTCCTTTCCTTTTCATCCTTTCCTTTCCTTTTTTTATTTTATTTCCTCCTCTTCTCTCCTCTCTTCTTTTCCTTAACCTTCTGTTCAGGAAGAACAGGGAAATTTGTGCCTGTAGCTCAAAGTCTGTGTCTGCCTCTGCCTCTCACCATCTGTCTGTGTATCTCTGTCTCTTGTGTGTGAAAATGTTTTGGCAGATCTTTTCTATCTCAGCGAATAAAGTGCCCACGACAGAGCGAAGCACAATCATCAGAATGGAAATTATTTGATTCATGAATGTCTAACTCTCGGGGGGCCATTTCTACCTGAAATATTTCCTTCTTTCTGTCCTTGCTTTTATTAAGTTGTTTTCTCCTCTGAGCATGACATGAGATTTCTTTACTCAAGGAATTTAAGATACACACACACAAGTGTCCCCTTGTGTACAACATGGGGACAACCATACTTTTTATTCAAAGAGCATCCATGTCTCCCCACATGCATCTTCCTGAAGTGTCATTTTAGTTCTCGGGAGCATAGTTCCACAGGGCCACCTATGACAATCTCCTCCAAGGGGTGGTTGGCATGAGGCTCTGCAAAGGTGAATGAGCAGTGTCTAGCTTGGCCCTGTGACAGGTGGTCAAACTGAGGCTCTCAGAGATGGATGTACTTATCCAAGGTCTTGTGTAGAAGCTGGTGGAGACATGATGGCTGTCTTGGCCTCTTCCCTTTCCATCTTACCTTATCACATTGACTTACAGAGATGGAGTGGTCTTGTAGAAACAGCCACATTGTGCTTTTGAGGGGACTTTGCAGTTTACATGAAACATTTCTCAGCTCATAATCCTGATGGATGATGGTGGCAGGGCTTCTGCCAGATGGGCCAGGGGACCATTAGCATCTCTGTATTAAGGCAGCAGGAAATGAAGGAGCTGTCCATGGTAGCAAACCAGGTTGAGACAGAAGGGGATTCTGCTGCAGTTTGGGCTTTACTATCCCACAAGCATTGTAGAGACCTAGAGACAAGCAGCCCTGAGCCTATGGGCAATTCTTTTCCAGACAGAGGAAGATGTTGGATATTAAGGATAAAACAATAAGCAATCAAGTAAGGTACAGTCATACTTCCTATCTATTAAATCTCTCCCCTCCTGGGGCTTCACTTCTGTCCTCCTTAAGTTTCTAGGTCACTGTCTTAGTATCATGGGGAGAACACTATGGAGCAGGGAGCTGTTGTCTTGGTAGAATGACCCTTTCCACTTCTCTTTCTGGAAACAGGTTTCTCCAAGTTCTATTTTTTGCTCAGTAATCCTCAGCCCCTCTGAACATAATACACTCTTGTCTATTTGTTAAAATGCTTATAAGTAAGAGCATTTTTTTGGAATTAACAGATTAGTTATATTAAAATCTATAAATATTTTCTCAGCATGGGATTCTGGGAGGGACTCCTATAGGAATTACTGAGTAGGGATATGTACATCTTATCCCCTTTCTCCTCCCTGTACCTTCCTCCTCCACTCACCCCCAAATGTTAGGGTAATCTATTTACTAATGAACTCAATATTAATGTATCCATTTTTCTCTGTTAGTGTCAGATTTCATTAGGAAACATAGGAGGCATGACATTAATTGTATGAAAAATGAGTCTCAGGGAAGCTATTGGGTTTTTGCTTCTTAACCAGGAAAAAAGTTTCTTCACAAAAAAAAAAAGCATTACATTATTTAGCTTGTCTAATGGTGTCTGAGGTATGGCAGCCACAGATGGTGTGTGTGTGAGACAGAGAGAGTATAGGAGAAAAAGATGAGAGGAAAAGACTGAGACAGAGAGAAGAGAGGCATAGAGGAATAGCAAAGGAGTGACAGAGACAAAAAACACACATACAGAGAGAGAGAGAGAGAGAGAGAGAGACAAAGAGAGAGATGGTTGGGAGAGAGGCAGAGAGAAATAGTGAGTGTCCCATGGGTTTTCTGGAGTGTGAAAAGGATTGTCTAGTATATTTTTATCTGTGATGTACACACTATATGAACCTTCATATCTTGACTAAGAGATGGCAAGATGAAAGATGAATGTATGGAAGGAGGGATAGATGAATAAATGAATAGAAAGATAGTTGAATGGATGGATAGATTGGGTGGATGGGCAGATGGATGATGGGTTGATGGATGGTAGCTATGGCAAATAAATGCTTAAAAGTGTGTATGTGTTCTCAGTCATAATCACAGACCAAAGTTGTGCATTGGATTTAACAACTCCCAACTATTTCAAAAGACATAAAATGGACATATATGTCTTTTGAATACTTTATATGTATTTTCTTTGACAACTATAACTCTTACTAAATATTCTCCTATACAGTGACAATTCTACCCACTTTTTATCTTTTCTTCTCTTTGTGAGCTGTTCAATACGAAATTTTGGTGAAAGAGTCCCTCAGTTTAATGCTTATGATTGAACCATGTCATGGGGTTGTTGGACTCTACGGCCCCAATATGTGCCAATAACACCACACGGCATTGTTCCTTGTTTGCATAGGCACATTAAAATGGAAAAATACTATATATACAAATAAGTTCTTATCTAATAGAGATTGGAACACACAAATCTTGTAGTGCAATGAGACCTTACACCCTGAACATTGACATAATAACCTGGCACAGGTCTCAGAAGAATGGGCATCCTCCATTCACCCCTGAACCAGGGAAGCTATCTACGAAACATCCAAGGTTTTTTATAACAACACCTGGAAGCAATCCTTTACCAGGGAAGACCCTACCACTGCTCTGACATCGACCTGCTCAAAAGAGACTTCCCTTAACACTAAGAAGACTTGACAACAACAACGACCTGCTTACAGGACAGGGCTCTCTGCATTGCCCTTTAATTGTGAGGTGAAACTAGAGGATGCTCCACATCCTGAATTCAATGTAGGATATGCAGATTCTAGAATCTTTAATACAGAAACATAATACCAACAACAGAGACTGTGTGAAAAATAAAAGTGTATTGGCACTACAGACAATGACTTGGATTGGACAAACTAGTTTGCCTGGAGCCTAGAGTTGGTCTTATGCCAGGAAACTTCAGGGGTAGGGTGTCCTTGTATTTAGGCCAAGGCTTTTCCTTTCCATGTCCCTCATATTTTGGTGGCAAACAATAATTGCCACTCTAACACCGTTTTAAATGTGCTCCTTTGACTCTAATCCTTAAGAAAACCCACTTAAATTTTTGAGGTTAACTTAAACTAATGTGCATGTTCACGGAAATGTAAAAAAGTACTATGCCTTCAATGTTTAAGGAGTTACATAAGTTTTATGGCTTTAGATTTCTTTGTGTGCTGCTAAGAAATATTATGTATTACAATATGGGGACTTGAGGGACAAAGTAATTGCACCTGGGTTCTGTTTTATTTTTCTTAATGTTCTTTGGCTGAAAGTTCAAAGTTAAGATATCAACAAGGGGACTTCTGAGAATTCTATTTATGGGTGATTGTCCTTCCACTCTAACTTTACCTTGTTCTCTTTCTTTGCATCTTTGTTCTCATAATTAAAAATAAAAAATTAAAATAAAAGTGTGTATATGTTTAGAGAAGGGCATAGAAAGGCAACTAAATATATATGAACTTTGAAAGACTACCTGGACATATTTTATTGGGACATGTAAATGATTGTGAAGAAAGTAACTTGTGCAGAAAAATAATTAATTAAAAATGCTCAAGTATTGTATAGAAAACAAGTGAGTATCCTTTACAATTTTAAAATGGAAATCTTTCCTGATCATCCCTTCTTCATAGTCTGGAAGATGAGATGGAAGGACAATTAAAAGGATAAATACTGTGAAATTACAGATAAATGATAATCAGTTCAACATTAAACAGTTTCTTATTTATAACTTGATATGCATAAGGGGCAAAAGGATAATATGATGATTAAGCTGCATGATTTCAATGCTGCTGACCCATGCTCAGTCTTCAGTGCTGCATGGTCCTCTGAGCATTGCCTGGTGCAGTCCTTGAGGCTCTGCACACCTCCAGGGTATGGTTGTCTGGTAAATTCTTATTCTGTCCAGAATAGAGCAGCGCCATATTTTTGGACCCTTGTATTGAACCACCATTTTAGTTGGCTAAGAATTATAAGGAGTTTCTCTTGTGTCTCCTGAGTACCACTGGGAGGCCTCCCTCCTCCCACAGAAATATACAATATTTTCTTTCTTTCTTTCTTTCTTTCTTTCTTTCTTTCTTTCTTTCTTTCTTTCTTTCTTTCTTTCTTTCTTTCTTCTTTCTTTCTTTCTTTATCTTTCTTCTTTCTTCTTTCTTCTTTCTTTCTTTCTTTCT